>NC_056740.1:475515109-475562439 GCF_019279795.1 Protopterus annectens
TAACAACACTAACCACTGCACCAATGTACTTCCCAGATTGACTACTTTAGCTAATTAAATTGAATCTTTGATTCTTACTTGGCATTTACAGTATTGAAACTACTTCTGGATCCAGTATGTTGTGAACTTATTAATGCTTAGGGTCAAAGGTTTATTTCCTACAGGTTTACAGGATGGTGATTCAAGCACTTTAGCTAGATCCAAGTGGATTATGTCCATTGATGTCCCAAAGTCAACTCTATCTATCACAGTTATGCAAAAATTTAACAGATCTGAAAAGTATAAATACCTCTGCATGAAATGGAGGTAGACAGTAAAGTTCCTTCAAAGAATGTGCCAGTTATAGACATCACCCTAATACACCAAACGTTGTTATAATTATTGCTTTGTTTCCTTTAGGAATACAGGCCACAATGGCCTTCTGCCAAGGTGCAGGAACAATTCCTGAGGGGAAACTGTTTTGGAAGAAATGTGTAAATATGGGAAAATACTGTTTTGCCCCCAGAACCTGTAGCTGCATTCATTTATCCCTGCCCACTGCTTCAGTCACTCTAGTTTTACTCATGTTGGGGTAAAAGTCAGTTCCATATGAAAATGTGGAAAGCTGTAATTAATTACAGAAAAACAGTTTCTGAAATGTCATCACTCAGGATTTTCAGTATTTGTTTTGAGATCAGAAATAATGGTGGTTACAGAGATTTTATAGCGAAGTGTTCATGACATTTCATGTACAGCTTTAAGAAAATCTTTATTATGTGCATCCATGTCCTCTCTAAAAAGAAATATGGAAAATTGGAAGGAAGCAGAAAGAAGGAACTTTAGCTTGGCTTGCAATTCTTTGTGCAAAAAGAAATTATAAACCCTTTTAAACTGTAAATATTAATTTATAGTATAAAGTCATGAAAAATGAAACCAAATGAAGGCAAAACTTCAAGCATAAACAAATGGATTAAATGTGAAGGACCATGTCAAAACTAGGTATACCTAAGGAGAAATAAATGTTGCTTCATTTACATACAGAAAACCATAAATTCAAAATGTGTTTTTTTCATTGCTATTTAATTCCCCTAGTGAACATTAGACCTCAAAAAAGACTTGAGACACTTCTTCAGCTCTTTTTTTCACAAAATGGTGGATGAAACCTGTTAACATAAGACTTACTGACAGCTTATCCTGTGCAGTGTTCTTTGTGCTAACAACAACAAACATAACTGTTTAAAACACAGAGTGGACGACTTATCAGTGGTTATGTCTATGATGTGCTTCATGTGGATTTCCAAAAATATGCATCAATAATGCCTCCAGTGCACAAAACTACACTTAGAATAGCATAAATGGACATTTTTCTAAAATAAGTATTACATTTTTCTAAAATATGTATTATTGTGAGGAAACAAGCCCTCCACCACAAGCCCCACCTTATACTATTTAATATAATCAACTCTGAAGTCAGCACTACTCAAAGAGAAAGCCGTTACCCTATTGGTGGATGAAGACTGAATGCTCAGGCTTTAATTGCCTGAAGTTCAACTAGCCAATGATCGGAGTTCCTCCACAAGAAATTACTGTCTGCAATTTGTGCCAGCAGTGATATTCTTTTGGGGGGAATTTCCCCCTTCTTTGATTTGGTATGGCCATGGAATTCATATATATAAATTTGGTGGGGGTTGTCTCTTCACATCGGTGGGGGGGTGCAGTTTTTTTTTGGAAGTGCATTCAGGAATTTTGGTCTTTGGTGCATTTACTTTCATCCACTCAAAGTGATAGCAGAAGAGGTGACTATTTGCTTTGTACACAAAAGGTTAAGTATTTGCCTTTCTTTGACAAATGATGAAAAGCACAGATTTTGAAATATACTGCTTGAATTTGTACAGTTTATACACATATTTCAGCAGAAAATTGATACCCATTTCATTCTGTAGCTTGGAGCTTACTTCCCTCAGATCATCACTTGCAAACTGTACAGGGTGGAGCAAGTGGCATATTTTATTTATTTATATACTTATTCATTCTTTCATTATTCTGTTTGTTTACCAGGATAATCTGACTGAGCTAAAGCCCATTTTCAGTGGTGATTCAGGTATAAAGGCTTCAGAATACAAATAGTTACAAACAAGTGAATACAAAGCTCATTATAACAGCAAAATATATAAATACAATTCAGGAAAAAGTAGCAAAACATATGTACACATTAAGATTAGGCAATAGAAACTACATTTTTAACAATGATTTAAAAACTTAAGGAATATTGTAAGAGATACATTAAATGAGTAAGGATGAAATAAGATGAGAGGGAGACAGAATTACGAGGGTAGTGAGTTTGTACCATGTCTGAGAATATAAAGAGAGACAGAAGTCATTGAGAATATGAGACAGGTAATCAGGAAAGAAAGGGAATAGGTGGAAGAATATGGAAACAGGAGATCAAGTACATGGAGTTGTCCAATTTGAAGCTAGGTAGGTCTTTAATTTGTGCACACATATATTGTGTTTAGGTTCAAATCTATGATCTGGAGGGACTGAATTACAAAGTTTAGTTACATGAACAGAGAACAGTGCTTCTCCATAATGGTTCTCTGATTTGAAAATCATTATGAGTTCGTGATCTTAAGATTCTTGTTGGAGGTGTATTTATTAATCACGGTGGATAATGATGGACATTTGTTGCAGTTATGGTGTAAGTAATGCATAATCCTTAACTTGTTAAGAGACAGAGTATACCTTAATACTAATCAGTTAGTATTTTGAAGGGGTATACACTAGTGGGTTCAGTTTGGAACATCTATTTTTTTGAGGTCAGCATGAGTTTCATTAGATTTGTTTTACGTGTGTTGATAAATACTAATGATGAATACAGGAGAGTTGAAAACAATAGCGTCTGAGTGGTATTAAATTGGGCTTATTTAGTTAAATGTGGTTTGGATTTGTGAATGTTAAGATTTTTTTCCAGTAACATACTCTATGTGACTATCAAAATGTAATTTGTGGTCAATAATAACTCCAAGGAGTTTTGTCTATGTAACTTGTTCAACTGCGACATTTTCCTCTGAAAAAAAAGACTCCCAAATTTAAATAATATTAGTTTAGTTTTAATGGAATATGAGAAGTAATGATTCATCTAACTAGTGCTGAGGTCTTTATCATTTAATCAAAACTCACATTGTTGAACCCCTCTTTATCAAACACCTTTTAAACAGTGTCAAATCAGTGAACGGACTTTTAATCAAAGTTTTTCCCATGACAAATCAATGGCTGACCACCATATGGAATTTGTCCTTTTTCTCACTGTAGTGTGATCTCAGAGTTGGTATATTTAGTTAGGGTGGTGTGGGGGTGCAGCCCCCAGCACTGGGAGGTGTGGGGGTGAAGCACCCCACTTGGATAGGTTTTAAGTTTTTTTATTTTTTTTCCATGATCACTAGGGTGGCCTACTGTTAGTTTGCCCTGGAAAACAGTTCAATTAAAAGTCAGTTCGCTGATTTATGTGTTCGATTAAAAGGTGTTTGATGAAGAGGGGTTCAACGATGTGAGTTTTGATTAAATTATATAAACCCACCAGTGCTCAGTATGATAGACAGTATTCCCTTTAGTCTTGTGTTTGACTCCCACAGCCTCCATTTATCTACTGTGTAACTCTAAAAAAATCACTTAACCTGACAGTTCTCAGAATTTCCCCTGTAAAATTCAGCTGTACCCAGTAAACACATGAATGCTAAGTAATAATAACTCATAGAAACAGTTCTAAAAGTATCTACATAAGCTAACAGATAAATCTAATCCACAGCAGTTATCATCTTTTTCAACAATTGTATGAAAATGTGGCTTCATTATGTTAAGCTGGAAGTACTGCCTAAAGGATTACTTGCAGTCACTTTCTGCAATGGAGAAAGGGCAAAGGTCATGAAAAGGTGTCAACACCCTTGATCTAGTCCACACCAACATGTGGAAACATTGCATCCCCGAGAGTAACATCTCCACTTGAAGGCTGGACCATAAGGCTGTCTCCTTCAAAAAAATAAATAGGACACCTGCTAACACTTGAAATTTTAAGAATTCTTCTAAGACAAAGTTCCTATTTTAAGGGACACCCTAGCAAAATTTCAAGCCCCCTAAAACCAAGGGAGCACCTCTGTTTATGTGGAGCCCTTCACAAAAACTCTATATAGTCATGTTTGGAGTTGCACAGAAACAGCATTTCCTACTAGAAATATGCAATAGACAAACTCAAACGTTAAGCCATCCTCATGGAATCCCAACATAAATAGGTTGGTATAACAAAAGGAAGGAGATCCTGTCCAATAATAGGAAGGGCTTTGTCCAGGAGGGAAAGGATTCCATTGTCAAACTAAATAGGCAACTCAGGAGACTAATTAAGTATACCAAAGCCAAATGTGAGTAGTGTCCAAGGCCAAGGATTGTCGCAAGGCATTCCCCAGCTATGTCTGCAACATCAAGGGCAATATATGACAATGTGCCAATCTAACTGTAAATGGAGCCATTTATACTGCACCAGAGGATATAGCGGATATACTGACTGATAAATTCAGCTCACATTTCACCCCACTAATACCCCTCAAACAATGCCCCAACCAGTCACTCCAGTGTCACAGAGTCTTTGCTCTGACTTTGGCTCAGTCATCCCAGGTTCAATTACCAGCTCGGGTGACTGAAAGAGCAGCAGGGAGGGATGGGTGTTCCCATCTTGCGAGGAAGAGAGGGAGTTCACCGATGACTCTCCCTAAGGGGAGGCATGATACATAGAGGGGAGTTGGCCTCAGACATAGTTGACAAGTGTGGGGATGGTGAAGGAGAAAGTGGGTGAGGCATATAAAAAGAAAACCTCTCTGGACAGAAACACAAATGAATGATCTACCAGGACAACCTTAGGATCAACATATACTGGAAAAGTGGGGGGTAGAAGGATGTCTGGTAAACCCAATGTATATGTGGGGCACTGTCTCTGGGACAGTATCATGATGTCTACAAGGACCAAAAAACAAATAAAAAAGAAATGCCCCTAACCAGTACTAGGGGACAGGTCCCAAATGCATTCTCCAAGACCAAAAAATGCATTGATGAAACCTGATAACATCTCGGGATGTCTTCATAGTTTTCTTAATAGTAAGAAATTTAGACTGCTGGTCCCACTACAATTACTATTTAACCACAGCCTCCACACAGGCTTCATACTGAATGAATGGAAGACTGCAACGGTTATCTCTTTGCACAAGGCCAAACAATCTGTAGACCTAGGAAACTATTGGGTCATAAGCCTGATATTATAACATCGAAGTTGCAAAACTTCAAATGTTATAATATCGAATCCACTACATCGAAGGCTGAAAATAGCGAAGCCACAGAACATAGAATTCTTACCTAGGGTAAGATTTTGGTGGGCTGTTCCATGGCTTCGCTATTTCCTCCACTGTGGTGCAATAGTTACGGACCTTAGGGTGAGGGTTCAGGTTAAGGTAGGTGGATAGGTAGGAATGTATGTATGGTTTAGTGTAGGGTTAGAAGTAGGGTTTTGTTAAGTGTATGTGTGTATATTAATTAGTTTGTTTGTGTATAGTTTCTTAGGGTAAGTGTGGGATAGTTACGGACATTAGGGTTAGGGTGCAGGTTACGGTTAGTGGATAGATAGGAATGTATGTACAGTTTAGTGTAGGGTTAGATGTGGGGTTTTGTTAAGCGTATGTGTGTGTATTATTTAGTTTGTTTGTGTATAGCTTCTTAGGGTAAGTGTGCGATAGTTACAGACTTTAGGGTTAGGGTGCGGGGTAAGGTTAGTGGATAGATAGGAATGTATGCACGGTTTAGTGTAGGGTTAGAAGTGGGGTTTTGTTAAGTGTATGTGTGTGTATTATTTAGTTTGTTTGTGTATAGCTCCTTAGGGTAAGTGTGCGATAGTTACGGACCTTAGAGTTAGGGTGCAGGTTAAGATTAGTGGATAGATAGGAATGTATGTATGGTTTAGTGTAGGGTTAGAAGTAGGGTTTTGTTAAGTGTATGTGTGTGGATTATTTATTTTGGTGTGCTTGTGTTGTGTGTATGTTTCTTGGAACAGTGAAATTATTCTCTGGGAAAAAATTAGCTGTTCTGACTGTTCAATGCTGTCACATTTTGAAATTCCAAATTCGAGCTTATGGTGTTCGATATTTTGGAATTTTGATTATGTGATAGAGACCCAGACTGACTATTCTAATGTGTAAAGTCATGGAAAGAATAATTATGGATATGATAAATAATAGCATAGGAAATCTTTAGACATTGGATCCATCTCAATTTGATTTCATCAAGTGCAGGTCATGCCTACTCAACCTAGCAGATGTCTTTGAGAAAGTCACCAAAGGAATGGGCAAGTGCAAATTGGTGCCTACTGCCCACCTTGACCTGGCCAAGTCATTTGATACAATAAACAACAAGACCATTGTAGATGAGCTCAATAAATTAGGTATAACCCCCCATATAACCCACTGGATAGGCAGCTGACTGACAGATATGAACCAAGAAGTTAGGACAGAGAGTCTGCCTCCACAAAAAGACTGGTCATTAGGGGAGTACCTCAGGGCTGAGTGATGAGCTCATTCATGTTTGGTATCTACTTCTCTGAGGTCAAGGCTAACATCAATGGACTTTGGATGAGCAAGTTTACAGATAATTGCAAATTAGGTGCAATCAATGAATCCCCCATGACACAAATGCCCTCCAGGAAGGCCTAATACAGACTAATAACTGGTGCCAGATCATGGTCTAAAACTCAATGTCGGGAAGTGCATAATAGTATCTTTCTGTAAGACAGCTACCCCAGGAAAAGACCACATTAATAATAACCCCTAAGATTAGATCCACTGATCTGGGATTTGGAAACACATGCAGACAGAGACTTGGCCTTTTTCCATCCTTTGTTGACTGTAGTAAGGAAATAATTTGATGTTTCACAAGTTATAAGCAAGGGTATAGCATCAAGGTCCAAACATGCCATTGTAACACTGTACTCACCCATCATTATACCAATCACTGAATATAATGCCCCCTTCTGTATGTACCTGACTTGGTATATGCAACAACTGGATTATCCACAGAGGTGTCTTACAAAAAGAATACCTGGTGTACAAAACAAGTCTTACATGGACCACCTCAAAGCCTTGTGTGGACCACCTCAAAGCCTGATCCTTATACTCGCTCTCTGACAGGCTGCTAAGAGGTGACCTATGCCTCATTTGCAAAGCATCCCCTGAACCATCCTTAATGGACCTGTTGCACATATGCAAACTAAATGTCATAATAAACACCTGCTCCAGGGGCATAAAACTCCCTCTGCAACATAAATAAGACTTGCTGGAGAGACAGCATGTATTTCAGAGACTATCCCTTCTCTGGGGCAGGCTTCCTATCCATGTGAAAGAGAGTTCTTCCTGTACTTATTCAAGCACAACTTTGATCAGTGGATGGGAATCATATATTTACCCCTAGTCTGGCACCCATACCTCTGTTAGAGAGGTGCATACCTCTCAGCTGTACAGATTTTCACAGAATGTCCAGATTTTTGTATCATATTTTTGGTCGGTTCCTCATAAAATTTTAGTTTTTCTGCCAAATCACTGAAGATTGAAGTTACTAAATAATAATAAATAATGAAATCCATTTGCATTTCAGACTTCATATCCTTCAGAAAATGCATAAAACACAAAACTTGTTATTCTATTAACTTTCTTAAGTTTGTAAGAGCAGTATTTAAAAATGTCTCTATTTTTGGGTCTTTGCCCCCCCCCCCCCTGCCATTATTTTTGGCTTTGTCCATACTTCTTGCTCTGAGAGGTTTAAAGGCATATAGAGGGGAAGCTTGTAGATGCTGCCCAAGTTATATATAACCACTCCACCCCCACACACACACACTTTCCAATACTTCTGGGTAGCAAGGCTAGGTTTAAAAAGGCCATTTAGTATTGATAGCCTAGTACTGTCTTATGATCCTATGAAATGCTGCAAAGCCAGTGGGGCTAGCATTTTAGTCAATGAGCACTTCTGAACAGAGTGGCCTCATTTCTTCACAGTGCAACCAGTCTAGTAAGACATCAACATGAAATAAGTGAAAGTTACCCTGAATGCAGCAGAATTTGACAGACTTTGTCTTGTTTTTATGACCACCTCTCAAACTTCACCAGCTGTTCTTATAAGATCAGCAGGAGCATGTGGGATATAAATAAACAAATAGAGAGTTACATGCATGTTCTGCGAGCCTAATTCGATCCCAATGGAATCATCACATTTCTTTACACTATTCTGACAACCCCAAAGTCACTGTAGATGGATAACTGCAAATACATGTCACTTGAAATCCTATTTTTGCTTTTCAGTGGTTTACAGACATGCACAACTTCTGGGGAGGGCCCAAGCAAGGTAAATGGGTGAGTAAGTCAAAGTAGATGGAAAGACAGGAGCCTCGGCTTAAAAATTCATGAATTTCTAAGTTATACAATAGAAGACATGGTGACATGACATGCATTTTTAAGGTTTTAAAGAAATGCTATGATACAATAAATTTTAGGAGGAAAGCTAGAGGACATGGGTCAGTAATTATAAAGAGTACAAATAAACTTCATTTGGATGTGAAGAGATAGGAAACTTGCTAGAGGACTGATTTGGTAAAAATTTCTCTGTGTTATCCCCTCCAAGTTAATCACAAACTTTGCCCCGAACTCCCTCCCACCCTACATATCCAAAAAACAGATCATTAAAGCCTCATCTAAGGAAAAAAAACACTGCCTCTATGGAACCAGATGGCATCCCAGGCTGTCTTCTAAACAAACTAAAACATGAACTAGCACCACCATTAAGTACCCTATTCAATCACAGTTTAACCACTGGCTTTGTTCCTGTGGAATGGAGAACAGCAACAGTTATTTTCATCCACAAAGGCGACTTAGCCACAGACCCAGAGAATTATAGACCCATAAGTCTGACTAGCCTCATCTGTAAAGCCATGGAATGTATCATCATGGACCTCATAAATAAAGACATAGGCGACCTCCAAACCCTGTATCTGACCCAATTCAGCTTCATCAAAGGCAAATCCTACCTGTTAAACCTCGTGAATTTCTTCATAAATGTGACCAGGGTAATTGACGGGGTTAAACCTGTGCACATAGCATACCTTGACTTGTCAAAGGCCTTTAACACAATCCCACAATCAGGTATTACCAATAAACTAAGCAAACTGAATGTAAACCCCTTTGGTGTAAGATGGGTTACCAATTCACTCGCAGACTGGTCACACGCTATCAAAGTGGGTGACTCCACATCAACCAGCAGACCAGTCACCAGTAGGGTGCCACAAGGGTTAGTGCTGGGCCTCCTACTGTTTGGTATATACGTCTCAGAAGTTCAGGCCAAAACTAAGGGGCTGTGGCTGACCAAGTTTGAAGATGACTGAAACTGGGTGCAATTACTGAATCCCCAAATGATGTCAGTAAACTTCAGGAGGGTCTTACTCAGACCAACAACTGGTGTCTTAGGCATGGTCTTAAACTGAATGCAGAGAAATGCATCAGCATTTCTTCACTAAAAACAATGTCCCTTCACATTATCAAATTAACAACAATACCCTATGTACCTACGAAGTGGTAAGAGATCTGGGATCACAAGTAGACTGTGACCTTAACTTTGACTACCATGTGTCTACTGTATTAACAAACACTTTCTATATAGCACACTTGATTAGAAAAAGCATCACCTCTTGAACAAAGGTGGTTATAACTCCTCTATACTTGCCACTAATCAGGCCCACATTTGAGTTTAATGCCCCTTTCAGCATGTACCGTACAAAGCACCTGCAGCAATTGGAGAGACCTCAGAGGTTTCTAACTAAGAAGATCAAGGGACTCCAGCTCATGCCTTACACAGACAAAGTCCCTGTCACTATACTCACTACTGTATAGACTTCTTAGGGGAGACTTATGCCCGGCTAGTCCCTGTCACTATACTCAGTACTGTATAGACTTCTTAGGGGAGACTTATGCCCGGCTAGTCCCTGTCACTATACTCAGTACTGTATAGACTTCTTAGGGGAGACTTTTGCCCGGCTAGTCCCTGTCACTATACTCAGTACTGTATAGACTTCTTAGGGGAGACTTATGCCTGTCTAGTCCCTGTCACTATACTCAGTACTGTATAGACTTCTTAGGAGAGACTTATGCCTGGCTAGTCCCTGTCACTATACTCAGTACTGTATAGACTTCTTAGGGGAGACTTATGCCTGGCTAGTCCCTGTCACTATACTCAGTACTGTATAGACTTCTTAGGGGAGACTTATGCCTGGCTAGTCCCTGTCACTATACTCAGTACTGTATAGACTTCATAGGGGAGACTTATGCCTGGCTAGTTCCTGTCACTATACTCAGTACTGTATAGACTTCATAGGGGAGACTTATGCCTGGCTAGTCCCTGTTACTATACTCAGTACTGTATAGACTTCGTAGGGGAGACTTATGCCTGGCTAGTCCCTGTCACTATACTCAGTACTGTATAGACTTCTTAGGGGAGACTTATGCCTGGCTAGTCCCTGTCACTATACTCAGTACTGTATAGACTTCTTAGGGAGACTTATGCCTGGCTAGTCCCTGTCACTATACTCAGTACTGTATAGACTTCTTAGGGGAGACTTATGCCTGGCTAGTCCCTGTCACTATACTCAGTACTGTATAGACTTCTTTGGGGAGACTTATGCCTGGCTAGTCCCTGTCACTATACTCAGTACTGTATAGACTTCATAGGGGAGACTTATGCCTGGCAAGTCCCTGTCACTATACTCAGTACTGTACAGACTTCTTACGGGAGACTTATGCCTGGCTAGTCCCTGTTACTATACTCAGTACTGTATAGACTTCTTAGGGGAGACTTATGCCTGGCTAGTCCCTGTCACTATACTCAGTGCTGTATAGACTTCTTAGGGGAGACTTATGCCTGACCAGTCCCTGTAACTATACTCAGTACTGTATAGACTTCTTATGGGAAAATTATGCCTGGATAGTCCCTGTCACTATACTCAGTACTGTATAGACTTCTTAGGGGAGACTTATGGCTGGCTAGTCCGTGTCACTATACTCAGTACTGTATAGACTTCTTAGGGGAGACTTATGCCTGGCTAGTCCCTGTCACTATACTCAGTACTGTATAGACTTCTTAGGGGAGACTTATGCCTGGCTAGTCCCTGTCACTATACTCAGTACTGTATAGACTTCTTAGGGGAGTCTTATGCCTGGCTTACAGAGCAGTCTGAGACCCAAACCTAATGAATTTGCTGCACATCTGTACATCAAACTCCACTAGAGCTACCCATTCCAGGGACCTAAATATGGCCTGCGACTTGAATAGGACATGCTGGAGGGACAGATTTGTCTCCCAGAGAGTGGTACATCTTTGGAATAGGCCACCAATTCATGTAAGCAGAGCACCTCTATGACACTGTTCAAAAGGAACCTGAACAAGTGGATGGGGCACTGTAAATTCTTACTGGGGATAGTGTCCACAACACTCCTGGATATTGGCAGTCATTACTAAATGCAATCTTGGGTATTGACCACAGTATCTATGGTATTACATTGGGATGAAATGGTAAGGTTTTAAATGACCTCTGGGTCGATAGCTTAGTAACCTGCTATGATCCTACAATATGTGTTGATGGGTGTACAGTCATGTATAATACAGCAGAGATCCTTTGATCCTAAGAAGTATTTTTTCAAGGTGGTCGAATCTTAGAATTCCTAGTCGAAAGTGGAGGTGACTATAACTTCTATAGAGGCATGTAGGGTAGCATGTGAGAAATAGACAGGAGGTGGGAAACAGAGGGAGGTGGCAGACAGAGAATGTGGTAACTAATTACTGGAAAACCACAGAGACATTCAATGTCTCTTTCTGTCAATAACATTCATGTAATATAAGCAGCACAGGGAATGATGTTTACCAAGGTAGCTACGTACTGTGCTGCAAATACGATTTAAACTTTAACTTCTGCATCAGAATATTGAAGGAACTATCTACTTTTTTTGGAACCTACTATGCTAACTGTTTAAGTTGCAAGTGTCTTCATATAGGTCTCATAACTTGTATGGTAATCGCCTTCATATAGGTCTCATAACTTGTATGGTAATCACCTTCATATAGGTCTCATAACTTGCTATGGTAATCACCTTCATATAGGTCTCATAACTTGTATGGTAATCGCCTTCATATTGGTCTCATAACTTGTATGGTAATCACCTTCATATAGGTCTCATAACTTGTATGGTAATCACCTTCATATAGGTCTCATAACTTGTATGGTAATCACCTTCATATAGGTCTCATAACTTGTATGGTAATCACCTTCATATAGGTCTCATAACTTGCTATGGTAATCACCTTCATATAGGTCTCATAACTTGTATGGTAATCACCTTCATATAGGTCTCATAACTTGTATGGTAATCACCTTCATACAGGTCTCATAACTTGTATGGTAATCACCTTCATATAGGTCTCATAACTTGTATGGTAATCACCTTCATATAGGTCTTAAACTAAAAGAAATCTTGAAATGCATTAACAGTGTTTGAGACAGTGATAATACAGTACATAGAAACAAGAAACAACACTGCTCCTACTACACATCTAAGAAAGGTTAAACTTTGCCAAGAAATATTAAACTTACCTTTTGATCTGAACAATCCACACACAATTATTCCACCCCACTAACATTTGCTGGCCATCGTCTGTAGGTGTAACTGTTTTTCCTTAGTGTCTGCAGTCTTATTCCCTGCGGCTGAGACTGTACTAATAGTAGAATGGACAAGGAAGGTGGAATGGAACAACCTGCGCCATCTCATATGCTAGCCTTGCACACCAGGGAGGATTTCTGGTATGCCTTAACTATGCAGAGTACATCATCGCGCATAACATTGGCTAGTTTGGTCCCCTTTAGATGATGTAACCTTAGCACAATCATGCCCTATTATTATAGCAATAACCCACGCCTGGGTGTGGGTAATGCTAAATTTACCCACAGTTGGCGTGGTGACCAAACAAAGCCAACCGTGGGTAAATTTAGCATTACCCACACCCAGAAGTGGGTTATTGCTATTATACCATGACATTATTTAAGAAAAGAAACTGTTACTTTTCTTAAATAATGGCATAGTATAATGCCTGTTTACTGCCCTTCCGCAGATGTCTGGCATCCGCGGCAGTTCTGATGTACTGCGTGCCTGCGCAGTACATCAGAGTTAAGCAAAAGCAATGAGAAAGCAAGATCTCCGTTGCTTTTTGTCTCGCTATGTTAAATGAGTTTAACATAGCGAGACAGTTTTAAAATAAGCAACGGACATATCCGTTGCTTATTTTAAAACTGTCTCGCTATGTTAAACTCATTTAACATAGCGAGACACTAAAAAAAGCAACGGAGATCTTGCTTTCTCCGTTGCTTTAAAACACTGTCTCGCTATGTTAAATGGGTTTAACATAGCGAGACAGCTTTAAAATAAGCAACGGAGATCTCTATTGCTTATTTTAAAGCTGTCTCACTATGTTAAACCCATTTAACATAGCGAGACAGTGTTTTAAAAAAACGAGTTATACTAATGGAAAAAAGTCCGGGCGACCGGACCTTTTTCCATTAGTATAACTCGATTTACAACGGGCACGCTGGCCAATCAGTGTGCACGTTTTGGGGGGGTCATGGTATAATACAGCACATTCCCTTCAATGGGGATAGTTCTTTATCTTAGACAAACCCCCTCCCCCCAGATTGGGGGAGCTGACATATACCACTCATCTTCCATCCCAGCTCTTCCAGGGCTGAAGTGACTAGTTAGTCTTGGGTCATCTGGGGCATAGTAAAGGCCACAATATTATTTTCTGCTACCCTTAGAAACACACAAGAGCTACTGCATCTGTTCTTTAACCTCTTATGGGATGTAGCAAAAACGTTTATACTGTATCAACAAAAGTTTTCTTAGAAGTTGCTATTAAAATGATTTAGAATAATGAATTCCTAAAGTAATTTATGTAAAGAAGAAAACATTTTCCTTTAATTGGTAGTAGTTCTGAACCGCAGCACACTTTTTTCTTTCTTTTTTTTTTGTTATTTCATTAAATAAATTAACAACCATATTATGTAAGATGTATTACATTTCCAGTTACTTTAAAAATTCTACATCTGGAAAAAATCAAGTGTTACAATAAATATGTTCAACAAAACATATAGTGTAATAAGTGTAATGTCCCACATCTCCTTGCAGGTTCATTCTTCAGTACATTCATTATACTAACCTTTTTAAGACCCACATTTCTTTTATTTGATTAGCTTTATTCCATTTTCAGAGCATACAAGTAACACTGCAGTTCTCTCATTGGTGTTGTATAAAATTTGTAAATGACTTGCCCAAGTTTGGCATTCTCTAACCAGACTGATTTGCTGTTTTTAGGAATGCAGTCCACATCTCTTATTACACAAAGAGGCTGAGTTTTGCCCATTTGTTTTCCTTTGTTAAATGCAGTTAGAAATATAATTGCTTTTTGTGTTTCAACACTGGAAGACTAGTTCACTCACATCCATCTTGCTAGTTGTTGCACAATGTATTTTTTCAAAGGAATGTGTAACAGACAGTAAACAAGCCTTGTGAATAAAAGTATAAACATTATCTTAAACACATTTTTTTCTGACAGCCAAAATTCATTTTCTGAAACTTGTACTTAATGTAGGGTGCAAAAAATAAAAAAAGCATGTGTAGATGTTTACATTGAAGAATGAACTGTTGCTGAATTCAGAGTAACTAAGTGTGTGTGTGTGTGTGTGTGTGTGTGTGTGTGTGTGTGTGTGTGTGTGTGTGTGTGTGTGTGTGTGTGTGTGTATGTGTGTGTGTATGTGTGTGTGTGTATGGATCTACTTCTAAATTTCAGTTTCAAAACTTTGAAATTCTTATGGCTGAGACCATAAGATCGAAGGTTTGATACTTCAAAATGTAAATTAAATAAATAAGTAAAATCCCAGGTACTAGATGGAAGCAGCCAAAAAGAAGCAACCAAACAACAATCCATGGAGACTCTGGTCAAATACTTGAACGCAGATTTATTTTAAGGTAAAAAGCGTTTTCGCTGCTCAAAATACAAGGCAGCTTCTTCAGAATCAAACCACAAACAAAGCGCCAAAAATTTTCTTATATATCCAGAAGGAAATGTGTCAAAAGACATCACTTCCTGGAAAGGCGCTGAAAAGGAACAACAATCAAACAGTCATATTACATATAAGAAATGCAAAAAATATATAATAATCTTAAATATTCAATAAACAATTTGTAAAAATAACTAACACATAAAACCTATATATAAAAAACATATACTAAAATCAATATTTATAAATTATTTGTTTATGAAAAATATATATGTAAATAACTAAAGAGTATTACTAATTATATATATTAACTTAACACTAATAGGGTCCAACATTAAAGTCTTATCTGAGATAACTTTTCAATCTGAGAAATGCTGAAATATTGCAGTTCTCATTTAAACCAGGGACATTGAAGGCATCAAGTTTAATTTGCCATTCAAGCTCCCGTAATTCCAACAAAAGAGAGAGTGGGCCGCCTCTAATACTAATAGGAAGATGGTCAATACCCATAAAAGAGAACCTATGATCTGGGTAGTTGGAAATATGCTTAGCAAGAGCATTTTCCAATTTGCTGTTCCTAATGGCATAAATGTGTTGATATATCCGTTGGCGAAACTTCTGATCCATCTTGCCTATGTAGAATGCTGAACAGCATTCACAAAAGGCTACATAAATGACGGATCTGGTATCACAGTTGATTTTGTGATGTATAAAATATCTTCTCTCCTTAATATGGAAAGATTCACCAATTTTAACAAATTTACACCAGTTACAAGCCCCACATGGTAATGACCCTTTACATCTGTTGAATTGATTACCAGTTGGTTTACTTTGTAATAGTTCTTTCAAATTTTTTCCTTTTCTATAAACCACTCTTGGGAATGGTCCCAACTTTTCGAAAAGGAATAAGTCGTTACTTATAATATGCCAGTTCTTAGAAATGATTTCACATATATATCTAGAATCATTACTAAAAGTAGTAATGAAACAAGTTGGGAACCTAACTTTTTTATGAGCCAAAGAGTCTATTTGAGTTGGGTCAGATATCAATACTTCTTGTATAGAATTAGATGGAGAAATAGCCTGAATATCCAGGTTTTTAGTTTCATCTAATAAAGGTTTATAAAAACCAGTTGATCGTTTAAATTCTATTTCTTGAATAATCCCATCAATAAGGGTACCCGGGTATCCTCTATTAAGGAATTGACTCCTCAAGAAAATACATTCCTGTTGGAAGGATTGGATCGTATTACACATACGGACTGCTCTCACTAGCTGTCCCTTCACTATTGCTCGCTTCTGTTTAAATGGATGGGAGCTAGTATAGTGGAGTAAAGAATTACAATAGGTAGATTTTCGAAAAACCGAAGATGAATACTTTCTACCTATTGTATCCTCGGTCAATTTCACATCCAAGTAGTCGATTTCTTCAGTGGAGAAATGATAAGTGAACTTGAGGAAACTTGTTGTCTGATTCATATAGTGTACTAGATTTTCTGCTTCTAAAATGTCACCATGGAATAAGATAAAAATATCATCAAGGAAACGCGTGTACAAGCGAAGCTGATCTTTAAATACAGGATTTGAAAGAATAAACTTGTTTTCCCAATAGGTCATAAATAAGTTAGAGACGCTTGCACCGCATGGGGAGCCCATGGTTACTCCTTGTTTTTGGAGATAATATTTATTATCAAAAATGAAAAAGTTGGAACTAAGAACTATGTCAAGTAGTTCTGCAATGATATCAATTTCATTTTCAATAACCTCAAGTTCACGTAGCATTAACGCTATCCACTCAATAGCTTCCTGATGGGGAATAGAAGTATAAAGATCGACTACGTCGATAGTAAGAAAGTTGTTAAATTTATCAAATATGATGTTATTAATATTACTAAGAAAAGACCAAGAATCCTTGCACACGACTGGAATGTTTTTGATATATTTAGTCAGGACATGATCTATAAGGCTAGCACAAGGGTGGGTCATAGACAAACTTCCATCTACCAAAGCTCTCATTGGTGGATTCCCAAGATCCTTATGGATCTTGGGAATTCCAAACATGACAGGTACTTTAGGAAATGAAATATCCAAAAAATTGTATAAGTCAAGATCAATCTTCCCAGCTAGGAACATATCTCTCAAATAACCTTTAATCCTTTTGGAAGTAACATTCATTTCATTAAGAGAGGATGGGCTGTAAGCCGGTGAATCTAAAACAGCTAACATTTTTTCTGTATACATAGTGTTATCTAAAATAACAAACCCACCTCCTTTATCAGGCTTCACGACTCGAACTGGTAATAGGTTAAGGTCATTTAAAGCCCTTCTCTGTTCTTTAGTTATGTTCAAATTAGAGAGTGAAATGTTAGACCCATAACAATTCTTGATATGCTTAAGATCCACTTCACAAACTGTTTCAAAGATACGTAATCCAATGTGTAATGGAGGATTAAAAGTGCTAGATAATCTCAAAGGGAACCTAGCATCATTAGTCTCATTACTATATAACAAATCTAAATTTAGTTTCCTAACAAAACATTTCAGATCAATAATAGTTTTAGTTAAATCAAAATGAGCGCTAGGAATGAAGGTATTCCCTCAAGACAATAACTCAATAAGTTCAGGCTGTAAGGAAACACTTGAAAAATTATAAATTTTAAAATCACCTTTAAGGTTAGTCTGAATAATAGGATATTCAAAAAGAATATTCTGGATATCACTATTAGACTCCACCGTACCACTATCATCCAAAGGACAGGAGGAATTCAGTTGTTCCGAGCCCTGTTCCTGGTCTGATAGATCCGTGGAGGTAGTTGGCCTAAAAAATTATTGCGATTATTGTTATTTCTCTGATAATCGCCATTATTACCATTTCTGCCTTTATTAGCGCTATTCCCTTTTATCCTATTACTACGTCTCACCCCATTATTGTTAGAAACAGTTTCCCCATCATCGTTATCAAGGGATACTATGGGTGGATCATGATCAGTAGTCTCAAAAGTATCTAAGCTATCAATTCCAGTAGAAACCTCACATAAGGGAGGCTTTTGTAATTTTGGATAGGCTTGATGTTGTTGGTAAGCAGTTCTATCCCTAAGCAACTTTTTAGTTTTATTTTGTTTAAGTTTTACCATTAACACATCGACACTATTAAATATTCGATTATAATCGAACTTGTATCTTAGAAAATCAGAATCAAGCTTAATAATATCATCCAAGCTATTAATTTCCACTGTGAGCTTTGTAATATTAGAATTATAATGCTTAATTAATAATTCAAGCAATTGAGATCCTTGCCGCTCAAACAAGGACATCAAGTCTGTAAAAAACGCAGAGTCTTGAATAAGACCCGACGGTGCAAAAGCACTCCTCAAACCCTTGGGTACGATACTTTCATTAAGGCATTGTTGAAAATAAGTAACTTCAAGTTGTAACTTCTTAAGTTTTAGAAGTTTCATATCCAATTTCTTCAAATTGTCAGTGATAGTATTAACTGTAATACCCTGGCCATGCATACCCGTAGCCGGTCGTTCCGCAGAAGGAACTCCAGAAAAAGTAAAAGGTTCCAAGTTGCTAATCCATTCAGTAATGGTAGGAACGCCAATAAGCCTCGGGTCAGTGTTGGAATTATGGTGAATTGATTGGTTGAGTATTAGGTATGGAAAAACCGCTCACAGAAGTAGATGGTACAATTGTAGGTAAATCCAAGTTGCTGCATCCATTGCGCACCACTGTTAAACTGTTTGACTCAGTTCTGTTGTTGTTCCTGTTTTCGAAAGAGTCCATACGAGAATGTAATAAGTCCATCCTCTGCGATAGAGAAAGAAGCAAGGCACCCATATCGATATCCGTGGGAGCCTGTCTAAGATTATCAGTTCCAAATATGTTTGGTGTACTAGGGCTGCTAACGCAATCTGTAGCCATGACAAAAGACAACGAACCAAAATACAAGTGAAAAAACAAAGAAAATCCCAGGTACTAGATGGAAGCAGCCAAAAAGTAGCAACCAAACAACAATCCACGGAGACTCTGGTCAAATACTTGAACGCAGATTTATTTTAAGGTAAAAAGCATTTTCGCTGCTCAAAATACAAGGTAGCTTCTTCAGAATCAAACCACAAACAAAGCGCCAAAATTTTTCTTATATATCCAGAAGGAAATGTGTCAAAAGACATCACTTCCTGGAAAGGCGCTGAAAAGGAACAACAATCAAACAGTCATATTACATATAAGAAATGCAAAAAATATATAATAATCTTAAATATTCAATAAACAATTTGTAAAAATAACTAACACATAAAACCTATATATAAAAAACATATACTAAAATCAATATTTATAAATTATTTGTTTATGAAAAATATATATGTAAATAACTAAAGAGTATCACTAATTATATATATTAACCTAACACTAATAGGGTCCAACATTAAAGTCTTATCTGAGATAACTTTTCAATCTGAGAACTGCTGAAATATTGCAGTTCTCATTTAAACCAGGGATATTGAAGGCATCAAGTTTAATTTGCCATTCAAGCTCCCGTAATTCCAACAAAAGAGAGAGTGGGCCGCCTCTAATACTAATAGGAAGATGGTCAAAACCCATAAAAGAGAACCTATGATCTGGGTAGTTGGAAATATGCTTAGCAAGAGCATTTTCCAATTTGCTGTTCCTAATGGCATAAATGTGTTGATATATCCGTTGGCGAAACTTCCGATCTGTCTTGCCTATGTAGAATGCTGAACAGCATTCACAAAAGGCTACATAAATGACGGATCTGGTATAGGTTCATAGGTTCATAGGTTGGTACTAGGCTATCAGCCCTAGGGCCTATACAAACCTAGCCATAACAATTCCCTGGCTATTTCTTCCCACATTATTTACTTTCCTGGACCCCTGTCTAGCAGGGCGACTGACGTGATCCCTGGGGTGAATTTCCTTTCTCCCATCCAATCGCAAGGTCTCTCTTGAAAGGGTCAGAGGGCACTCTGCTTGACATGTATGGGCAATCTATTCCAGAGTCTGGGGAGTCTCTGGGTCAGGAACCTATCCCTCCAGCATGTTTTGTTTATTGTGATGACAAGGTTTAGATCCCTGGAGCATGTAGCTCTGAGGGATTGGGATTTCTTTAAGTGTAGCATGTCCAACAGCTCTGGGTTTGACATGGCCTTGTATGTTAAGCAGAGATCACCTCTGAGTAGACGATATGCGACAGAGTATAGCTGGAGTTTTTTAAGGCGGTCAACGTAGGGCACCTGCTTTAGGCCTGTGATTCTTTTAGTGAGGTATTTCTGAGGCCTTTCCAGTTGTTGCAGATGTCTTGAGAGGTACATACCAAATGGGGCATTGTATTCTATAATGGGTCTAATGAGGGATGAGTACAGTGGGACAATGACCTCCTTTTTTCTGGATGAAAAACCCTTCATGATGAGGTGTGCCACATAGAAGGATTTCCTGACTGTTGTGGCGATGTGGTTATCGAAGGTGAGACCACTGTCCACCTGTGTCCCTAAGTCTCTTATCACACTTTCTGTGTTTAGTGTACTGCCACCTATATGGTAATTCATGGATACATGTTTTTTCCCAAAGGAGATAACAATACATTTCTTGGCATTGAGCTTGAGCCCATGGCTCTGGCACCAAGCATCTGTTTCAGTAAGGTCCTTTTGTAGAGTATCCACATAATTTGGGGATTCAATAATGGCTCCCAGTTTGCAGTCGTCTGCAAACTTTGTTAGCCAAAGTCCCTTAGTGTTGACCTGTACTTCAGAGAAGTAGATGCCAAACGAGCGGCCCCAGGACTGAACCCTGAGGTACTCCACTTGTCACTTGTCTGGAGCTGGATTTGGAGTCGGCTACTTTTACAGTGTGGGTTCTATCAGTAAGCCATTTAGCAACCCATTGGGTGACATATGGATTAATGCACAACTTAGTAAGTTTATCTATGATTCCAGAGTGGGGGATGGTGTCAAAGGCCTTGGCAAGGTCTAGATAGGCTGTGTGGACCACCTTACCCTTGTCCATGGCTCTGGAGACTGATTCAAAGAAGTCAATCAGGTTCAGGAGACAAGATCGGCCCTTCACAAACCCAAACTGGGTGGGGTCCAGTGTTTGAAGGTTGCCAATGTCTTTGTTTATAAGTTCCATGATAATACGCTCCATGGCCTTGCAGATAAGGCTTGTCAGACTGATGGGACGGTAGTTTCCGGGATCCAAGGTGGATCCCCCCTTGTGGATTGGGATAACTGTAGCTCTGCGCCACTCAGTGGGCACGAAACCTGAGGTGAAACAAGGGTGGTCCATGGCAAATCCATTTGGATAATAATGAATTGGCATGGCAGATTCGTACTGGGGCTTATATGCACCCAGGTTTAAACGAATATGTTTCCATCTCTTGTGTTTTGAAATTGTTATCTTTGAAAAGGTAGCCCCATTTTTTACGTGTAGAATTTAATTAGCTGTTGTATATGATAATGTTGAGAACAACGCTTGCTTTTATTTTTATTTTTATTTTTATATTTAATGTGGTCTCATTGTTTAACAGAGTTCATGGTGCTGTTAAAAGCCAGTTTTTTCTGCATTTATCCCTGCTATCAAGCATGTTCTACTGTTCATCTTAAAGATTTTAATAATTTAAAGTTGTTCTTAGTTTGAGTGTATGGAAAAAATGTGTGTGTGTGTGTGTGTGTGTGTGTGTGTGTGTGTGTGTGTGTGTGTGTGTGTGTGTGTGTGTGTGTGTGTGTGTGTGAGAGAGTAGGGTGGGGGTATATTTACATATATTTATATATATTTATATTTATAGTTATATATATTTTTATCTTAATATTAAGAATGAATTATGAAAGGTGTAATGCGTGTATGCCCACAATTTTATATGCATTCTTATACACACACTATTTTATGGTAAGGATGAGAAACAGAGTGTGGCATTACTGACTTGTTTACTCATTGCGGAATTAAGCTAGTTTTATATGCTTACCATTGATTTAATGTATTTAATTAAAATTGTTTGATTGTTTAATTAATTGATGTTAAATGGTATAAATGTGATTGTAAGCTGTTTTTAAATTTGTCTGAGGAAGGAGGGACACTGAGCTCTCCGAAAGTGTTTTTGGTGCTTACATTATTTATTAAACTTTAGCCGAAAAACAGGAAACCAAACCAGGATCCACAACTAAGTAATAAAGACAATTCTCCACAACAGCAATTTCAGGATGCAGGAACACCAAAGCATAAGATGAAATCCTTTTATTCCGACAAAAACATACAGACTAAACGTCATAAATCACTCAATTGATTAATTAAATAACCATTCCATTCATTCCTTAAAGGAATATCTCCATAAAAGTGGAAACAGCAGCATTTAAACAGTTGTAAATACAGATGTAATGAAAATCTGTGTAAATAAAAAACTTTTCATAAAAATAAATATTGAATAATTAAATGTAAATACTAACATGTTGTAAAATAAATAAATTGTTAAGTTATAATATGACTATATAAATCAATATAATTACACAGATTGTACAAAAATTTTTTGTTAAAAAATATATATAATATATAAAATAAACAATTACTGTATTCAAAATGTAAAGAATTCAAAACACATTATGCAGTCTGAAGTCCTACTATTAGTGTCAACTCCAACATTATTAGAACCAATATATATCTATTCTACAAAAAATATATATATATATCATGATAGACAAACAAACTAATTGATGACTAAATACAACAATATTAGAGCACTTTATAAAAGGCATGTCTGTTTGCCCTTCCTAGGTTCTGACACAACGTCAAAACATAAATACTTGGTACCTCGTAGCCTAAACAACATTATGTTCATTATATTATGCTGGCTCTTAATTTAAGATGTGGTTTCAAAGAAATATGGTCATTAAGGCCAGGGAATCTGGTGGCATTTAATCTCATCTGCCACTCTGATTCCAAAACAGCTACCCTATTGTTAATGTCTCCAGGTGTAAAAGGCATCACCCTATCAATGATGAAAAACAAAAACTTAGTGAAGTTGGTACAAACCCCACTGTGCAAATATAAAGCATTATGCACATCCTTGTTCTTTATACATCTAATATGTTCACAAATTCTCTCCCGTAACTTACGGGTAGTCATGCCAATGTAATAGGCATCACAAGAAGCACATGATGCTAAATACACACAATTCTTTGTGTTGCAATTGCACAAACCCGGACATGCCAACGTGCGTGCAAAACCTACCACACATGTGTAACTCCCTTCAGCAATAAATCTACAAGCGTTACAATTTCCACATTTACTCATCCTTGATCTATTGTAACCTTTGTTCTCCCTTTCCAATATATTTTTGATGTTACTTCCCCTACTAAAGACAATTTTTGAGGTACCTCCCAACAATTGTCTAGTTTGTTCATTAATGCAATGATTCCAATTAATCCTTACACTATTACAAAATTCATTGGCCATGTTATTAAACTTCAACACAAGGGTAAGACTGTCTCCCTCAATGTCCACCACTTCCTTATTTTTACCCTACATTAATGCCAAATTACCCACACCCTTTAGTATAGGGGTGTATAACATCCTTCTTTTCCTATAGATTTCCTTCTTTGTTTTTAACAATAGGTTCAGAGGATATCCTCTTTCTATGAATAAACCTATCAAAGTATACATCTCCTTCCTAAACATTTCGTCATTACTGACCAACCTAGAAAGTCGGACCGTTTGCCTTGGATTTGGTTGCTGGCGCTCGTTTTTGTGGTTTTCGGTCTGTGAAGGTGTTTATTTCCTTTTTGGCAGTGAAATCTATGTTAATCTACTAGTTTTTAGATTAAAATATTTTTCAGAAAGAGGCTAGATGTAAGGTTTATTTAATCTATGCCCCTGGGTCTCAGTGAAGATGTGTCTTTACAGACTGATTGCTTAGCTCCAACCCTGTATGTCTTTACAGATTGATTGCTTAGCTTCAACCCTTTATGGGGATGTGTTCTGTTATCTCTTTTGTTGACATTTTATTTAGAGCCATTGCAACAGTGATAAGGAGATCAGCATTAAGGGGGGGTTGAATCTATGGTCAAACAAGAACAGGAACAGATCTCATTATTTGAGGAAAATGTTCTGATTTATATTGCTGACCCTATGTTTCAGATTCAGGATAAATCTGATAAAATCTTGGGGCAGAATATTGAAAAAGTAAAGATGACATGACTTGAATGGGGATTTGGCTAGGAGTTATATATTACTCAAATATATCGAAAGTTAGAAAAAAAGATTAAAAGAGGATTTTTGCAGATCAAAAATGTCTGATTTAAAGCTGGATTAGACAGTGTAGGTCATGCATTTTTTTAATTTCTTATGTTACTGTAAGGGAGGTATTCATACTCTGTGGTTTTGCATATTACTAGTGGTGACCTACAGAGAGCAGCTCTGTGACGTTATGCAAACCCAGGACTGTCAGGATGACTGCAGAAATGCAGAGGACTTTTTTTGTCAACATACCCCCCCCCCCCATTGGAAATGCTTAATGTGATTTACACATAACCAGTAGGAGGACAGCTACTATGCTGTTAAGGGGTATACACATATGTGCATTAGCACATTTCATAGTCATGAACCTATAATATACTCATCTGCATACAAAGTGAGTGTATCACATAAAATCTTTTCTGCTCTCCTCCTAACTTGCCACACCTCATCTCCTCACTGCTTACCTCAGCTATTCTGTACTACTCAAATACTCCCGATCAGTAACTACTATCCTACAAACTGTTTCTCGTGATATGACATATCTCCCGAATAGCATTATTATCCAGATTCCATTCCTTCATTTTTATGCTTTGTACTACCAATACGGAATTCAAAGTTTTGCTATCTATATAGCAAGCTTGCTCAAATCAAACTAAGGTACGGAAAATCTCCTTGGTCGTATATATGCCACTGTATAGAAGTTTTCTGTCATTCGTGGATTATGTGTTGTCGTATAAAGACATGGAGCTCTGATTGTATATATGCCTCTGTACAGAAATTTTTTTGTCATTTGTTGTATTTGTACTGTTATGTTATGGAGCTTTTCTCCCCAGGCCTCCGCTGTAAATGGACCTTGTTCCAGTCGGACTTTCCCAGTATACAAATGTAAAATAAATAAAATAAAATCAGCCTGAAGTTTAGCCTGAAAGCAGCATGTTTTAGTCAGAATACAGAGCTATGAGAGGGTGGCGGGGGGGGGGGGGGGCTGAGGTGGTGCTTTTGCATACCGGAGGGATCATTTAGGTAAATGTTTAGTTTGGATGCTTGTACACATTCCTGGACATTATACTGAAGTGGTCACTTGGATGAAATGTTTTATTTCACTATGTAGGGCATGTTACTTAAGGGGTTGCTTGGGTGAATGCTTCATGTTGGTGCTTATGCATACTGGGCCATGTTACTGGTGAAATGTTTCATTTTTAGAGCTTGTGCATACTAGGAAATGCTACTGAAGGGGTCACTGGAGGAAATAATTCATTTGTGTGTCAGGGAAGTGCTTGTGCATACGTGGTCAGACTGCTAAAATCAATGGGAAAAATAATTTAATACAAGCCAATGAAGGTGTTCCTGGGAAAATAATTCATTTGTGTGTCAGGAAAGTGCTTGCACATATTTGAACCAACAAGCTCACGGCCTGCAACTGGAATATCAAAGGTGAAGCACAGCGTTTAAAAATGGATGTGTGTACAGCAGAGATGTCAAGCTATATATTGTAAAACTGCCTCAATAGCATACTTATAAATTTGATACAGAAAATACTAATTTTTTTTAGATTTGACAAGTTTATAAGTCCAAGAGTTTTTACTGACTACAATTTCAAAGAAAATGTGCAAATGAATTCTTATTTGCATTTTAGCGGTATGCATTTGAAGTTTACAAAGAAAAACATCATGAAACAACAGTTCATTATGACTAGTAATTAAAAGAGGAGGATAAGATCGTTAAGAAGGAAATGATGGTTTTAGTCAATAAGTGTTTAGCTATGGGCTACCCTAAATATATGGTCAATGAAGCTTTCTTAAAAGTGAGTAGTCTTAGAGGCACAAAATACAGACTTCATAAGTTGGCAGGTGACTCAAAAACTGAGTTCCCTATGTCACACATAAGTATACCGCTGCCATAGTATTAAGGATTTCCATAGATAATAAGGCCGTGAAAGAATTAATCACAAACAACTGGGAGACTGTTATGGCTTCCCAGATACTTTAATAATGGTAGGTAATGTTCCAACTTTTATGAAATGAAAGGGCAAGTAACTCAAAGAGTATTTCTAACACAAATTAAGTTGTAATTCTAAAGGGGGGGGTCAAAAAGAAGAGTTATGTTTAAATGTTTTGACGGCAAGTTTTGTAACTATGTTATGTGCATACCTCTGTGATAAAAGTCAGAGATGTAGAAATATTTTTGGCTAAAGTTTCATGTGTTGTTTAGACTGCTATTTGTAAAAAATTTAAGCATTTTATGTTGGAAAGACAGCCAGAGAATTGCATACAAGAATGTGTTAGCATGTATATGCCACTAAGATAAAAGAATGAAAAAGCGCTTGATAGACATGTGGATTGTTGTAGGAAGCAAAATTAAAGTTTAATTTCATAGTAACTGATTCAATCAAAACTTACAGTATCAAATTAAATGCTGAAGATTTATTAGATTATAAGGAATATATGTGGCAGATTAGAGTAAATGCCTGCTATTACCCTGGACTAAATGAATTAGAGAATATGTTAAAGTATATCTGAAAATGAAACAGTTAAAACATTGATTAGTAATTAAGTCTTTTATTAAAGTCAAGCCATGACTATTATTTTAAGTATTTAAATGTGTATTTTTAACAGTTTGTTCATTCTGTGGAAGTTTATTTTATATGACAAAAGCACATACTGGGTTAATAAAGTCTGCTGTAGTTTAGACATTTTTGTATTTCCCTCATCTTTGAAGTGTATTACGTTTAGAATATTTTTGGACAAGGCCTCTTGTTTGTTCTTTAGTAAAGGAGAGAGTCAAGCATTAACACAGAATATCAATCAAATCAGTAAAGTGACAGAAAGTATAAGACCACCCTAAAAAAAGTGTTTCAGTGAAAAGGGGGGTGTAGAACTGCATTGAAAAGATGGATTGAGGAAAGATGATCAAGAGAATTATGAAGACAAATGTAAAATAAGAACAATTTATAGGACATGTATATGGTGCAAAAAAACAAAATATGTTTGTTGGATGACAAAGATTGTTTGAAGAGGTTAATAATGATGGGAAGAAGTTTTGGATGATAATTTAGTTTTGTAAGAGAAAATATAGAAAGTGGGGTGATTAAAACTGAAATATGGAATATTGTTAACAATACATGATTTAATCAATTTAATGAAGAACATTCTCTTGCAGGAAAGGAATGGATTATGAAAAGCAGAAAATTTGAAATCCACATCAAAACATCCAAAGGCAAACATGCAGTGAAGAAATATTTATTTATTTAGTGCTTTCAACCAAAGTCTTCATCAGAATCATCCTTTCCATCTACACTTAAATACATATTTCAATTAACAATATCCAATGGAAACCTTCATAAACAATTCAGGGAACATCTCAAAATCCACACGTCACCCTGCATAGATAACATTTATAAAAGCATTTATAAAAAAACATTTAATACATACAGTTTCCTTTAAACCAGTTTTTTTATTAGACTGTAGTCTTAATTGCAATAAGGTTTCCCTTTTTAATACAGATTTCTTGTAAGCACCCCACACAATTTTTTAAGCACTGTTTCTAATACAGAAAGCAGAACTTTTTAAAGTATGATTATACAGGTCATTATTACCATCTTTACTTCTTATAGCATATAAATGTTCTTTAATTCTAGCTCTTAATTTTTTCGTACATATGAAGAACATTCTAAGCACATGGAAATGTAAATAAGCCCTAAAGAGTCACAATTATAATGATCCTTCACTTCCAATACATACTCAGGACTGTACAAAAAGATACTAGGACCCACAAAAATGTAGGTACACACATCACAAAACTGACATGGAAACACCCCATTATTTTTGTCAGTTTTCACATTGTATATTCTTTGTCTCCAAATATTGTTTGATAGATTTGTCCTTTTTTGGTTATTTCCCCACTATATTTGCAAACATTTTTATTATCTTGGAAAATTTTCCAGTTCTAATGAAGAATACTTTTTATTTTCTATCATTCTTAAACACAAACTGTTAAATCTACTTTCACCCTGCGATTCCTACTTGTTTCTAATTTGAACTTGAGGCTCTGATCATATGCCCTCTGGGAATGTTCTTTTTCATGTATTCAGAGTGAACACTCTCATACAGGTAATTGTTAGCAAAACAGTCCTTTCTATATATGCAGCTGTGAAATTGTGAATAGTAAAAAAGGCCAAATTTATTAAAAATATTTGGAGACAGAAAGGACTCAGATATGCAATATGGAAACTGACAGACCTGAACATGTAATAGAAGTGAAAGGGTACTATAACTATGACTCTATAGGGATTATTTACACTGTCACGTGCTCAGGATGTTCTTCATTTTATGTAGGTATGACCACGAGAAAATTAAGAACTAGAAATAAAGAACATTTATATGCTATAAGAAGTCAAGATGGCAATAATGCATTTTATTATCATACTTTAACATGTGATGTTTGCAAAAACAAATTGTTTTCTGTATTAGAAACAGTGCCTAAAAAGTTAAGTGGAGGAGATTATATGAAATCTATGTTAAAAAGGGAGATCTTATGGCAATTAAAATTACAGACTGATAAACAGACTGGTTTAAATGAAACCATATATATTAAATGTTTTTTATAAATGCTTTTATAAATGTTATCTGTGCAGGGTAATGTGTGAATTTTGAGATTTTCCTGAATTTTTATGAAGGGTTTCGTTGGATATTGTTAATTGAAATGGGTATTTAAGTGTGGATGAAAATCATGTTTTTTTTTATTCTGATTAAGACTTTGCTTGAAAGCACTAAATAACTATATATGTCATCACTGTGTGGTTGCCTTTGGATAGTTTTGGTTTGGGTTTGTGCTTCATACATCTATGGAATTTGGGGGGGGGTTAAGTTTTGATTTTCCTATGGCAAGCCCTGCAGGAGAAGATTCTACTGGAATTTACACCATTCACCGCTTTTCTAGTCAACTGTGTTCTGTGACGAACAATCTAAGGGTGAGTTTGGAGAATTTTCAGTCATCTTAGAGCTTTTTTCTGCTATACCTCAGACTTTCAGTGAACCATCTTCTAGTGGGGTGGGTGGTGGGGACAACAGTGATGGTGAAAGGGGAAACATGTGTATCAAATTCATGTAGTTCTACTACAGGTACTGGGTATGAATTGTTGCTTAACCTTACAGATAATCCTTTTGCCAACATTGCTTTGAACAATAATGACACTCATGGTGGTCCTACCAACCTAGTTTGGAACAGCAGTTAAATTTATTTGATAAAAAATAACAAAAAGTGCAAAGTATGATTTCATAAAATTTCTGTTTTGAGCAATGTGTACATTTAAATGTTGTGCTGAAAGGACTGGGGATTTATAAATATCCAAATGGACTTACTGCAGATGATCCTTTTTACATACAGCTTACTGAGTTTTTTTAATGAGACCGGACTAAAGTTCCTTCATTTATTAATTAGGCAAAATGAGGTTCTTTAAAAGATTTAAATGATCAAATTAAAGCACTAGATATCCCCATCTTTCAGCACATTAGATCAGCTCAAGTCAGGACTGAAGTCAATTCCATGTTTGCTGGTCTAAAGTGGAGGCACTGCTATCATTGCCAGGAAAAGAAAAAGATCCAAAGAGATCTGGTGGCTTATCAAGACAAAACATCTTATCCTTGGCCTTCATAAGGTAAAACATATCAAAAACCTGTACATATTTCTAGTAATATGAACAATTCTACTAATAATTATTTTCCTTCCTGTGAAGTAACTAGAGTTCTAATAATTTGGAACAGTCCACAGAGTTTCAGCCTCATTTGTTACCTATCCACAGAGTTTCAGCCTCATTTATTACCTGTCCACAAAGTTTCAGCCTCATTTGTTACCTGTCCACAGAGTTTCAGCCTCATTTGTTACCTGTCCACAGAGTTTCAGCCTCATTTGTTACCTATGGAGGGGTTGAGGAGATCAGAGAGACTGGCAAGCAAGTCGGCCAATCAGCCGTTCCAGCCACTCCAGACCACCAGGTGCTTCACCAGTGGGGGAGGACCTGTGAGCAGAGGACAAAGTGCTTATCAAGGGAAGTGACATGGATGGAACTAGAACTGCTGAATACAGTCATTCCTAACTGTTTTTTGGGAGACTGCAATTTGTTAACTGAAAAGATTTATAATTTTACTAATGAGGATGTTACTAGTGAGCGGGTTGCCATTTTAAGGAAAGGTCTGTCTTTTGTACCTACGTCTAGAACAAATGTAAATCAAACTTTGTTAGATTTACATCTGTTTTGCAGAAAAAATTTAGCCTATTTATTTAAAGATGTTAAAACTGATGAATATCTGCCTTTTTGTAAAAATGTTCTTACAATCCTATTCACTGCAACACTGTTCATGTTTTCTGAGATGTATGAGAAACAGATTTTGGAGTTAGGAAATGTTAAGCCTAAACCAAGGTTTTATAATTTAGATATTAAAAAAAGAAATGCTTTAATGCAACTGTCTAAAAGAACTGGTTTACGTTTTATGAGAGCTGATAAGGGGAGTATATTAATTGTGATGCACCAAAGTGACTATGTAAATGAAATACAAAAACTGTTGGATAAGTGTGATAAATGTGAGAAAGGTCCTTTATTTATGGCTAAAGTAGTTACGATTTTATACACACAGTACTTTTTGATTTATTTGTCAATGGTAACATTCCTCCCAAAGTCTATCAGTTCTTTTTTTCTCTCCAAACATCTTTATTAAATTTTCACATATGACAAAGACAATCTTACATTTATATAAATGAAAAACATACAAATTGATATCACTTTAGTTGCAAACAGTTTACATCACAGAGACCATTGAAACAACTGTAATAGTAAACACTATACATCACTTATGAACCATCCAGTCATAGTCAGTTAAACATTTTATGGTTCATTCAAAACATGCCTCTTAAAACTCATTCATGTTCTGCATATATTGTTCCCACAATTCCCATTTTTCCTATGTAGTTTACTCCTTCCCTTTTCTAAAGATCCCAATTCCAGTTGATTTATCTCTGTTACTATATTCACTACTTTTAGTAAAGTTGGTTTAGACTTTGATTTCCATTTTCTAGTAATTGCTTTTTTGACAGCCACCATAATCATCAAGGCTTTACTGTCTAGGCAATTCCAATTCTGTAGCATAACTCAAAAAAAAATCATCTCCCCAGTCTGTCCAATCTAATCACCCAGCATCACTGACAGAGTGGTCTGCAGGGAATCTCTAAAGTCTGCCAGCTCATTACACTTCCAAAAAATATGTTTCCAGCCATCTCTTTCCTGCACATCACACCTCCAACATTTGCTATCCACCTGAGCAAAATTCTTTGGAGTCTACCTGGGGTATAAAAATATCTATGTAAACACTTCCAGGCTAAGTTCCTAAATCCTTTTGTACAACTGTGAGCCAAAACTGCCTATGCTGTTTGGAATACCTAAGTTACATAGTAAGATATATCCCATCCCATTTAGGCCGATAATGGCTGCCAAGGATAGTTCTAAAGAATCCATTTCTATATTTTTAGATTATTTTCTCAACACATTGGTGCAAAACTTAGATAGTTATGTGAAAGACTCTTGGCATTTTTTAAGTTAAATACACACTTTATCTGTTAATAACACCTTTATCATGTTCAAATTAGATGTTAAATTGTCATATACTTGTATTCCACAGGAAGAGGGAATGGAGCACTTCAGGTTATTTTTGGCCAAATTTAGCTCCTATAATAGCCACATCATAAGCACTGATGGAAGTAATGTTAGATAATATTTTTTCTTATTTCAGGAAGAGATTTAATGGCAAAAGAGGTATGGCAATGGGGGCCACTGTGGCCCATTCTTTTGTGAACATTATCATAGGGTAGTGGGCGATCCAAGTACTAAAAAATTGTTCTTGGTTTGGAAAATTAGTCCTATATAAAATATTTGTGGATGACTTCTTCTTTTTAGTAAATGGTGGGATTGAGCAGGTTGAAAATATGCTTTCAGAAATTAACTTTAGTAGTGAATTTGTATCCTTCACTAAAGGGGATATAGGTGTAAGTGTCAGGTTTTTAGATATTAGACTCACATGTGAATGTGAAAACTCATAACATTTGCATATATAGAGAGGAATGTTTTGCTAACACTTATCTACACTATGAGACCGCTCATTCTGAAAAGATGAAAAAGAACATTCCTAGAGGGCAGATGATCAGGGCCTAAAGGTTAACTACAAAGGACAGTGATTTTTTTTTTGTCTGCTGTTCAAGATATTATACGTATGTTTATTGAGAAGAGATATAATCTTCAGTTGTTAACATCTATAGCCAAGGAAATATTTATTAAAAGAGAAATCAAGTTTACCCCTATTTTAATGGCAGGTATGCCTGTTCAACATAGAAACAAGTAGGAATCTCAGGGTAAAAATAGATCTGTTAACAGTTTGTGTTTAAGAATGACAGCAGATGATGTGAAAATAAAAAGTATTCTTCATTAGAACTGGAAGGTTTTCCAAGGTAATAAAGATTTTGCAAATATAGTGGGAGAAGAATTACAATTTATAGTAAAAAATGCCAAATCTATTAGTATTTGGAGAGAGATAACACTCATATATGCAATGTGGAAACTGACAGAAATAATGGGGTATTTCCATATAGATTTTGTGATGTGTGTACCTACATTTTGTGGGTCCTAGTATACCTAGTGTATTTTTGCACAGTCCTGAGTGTGTATTAGAAGTGAAAGGGTTCTATAACTGTGACTCTTTAGGGATTATTTACATTGTCATGTGCTCAGGATGTTCTTCATTTTATGTAGGCATGACGACAAGAAAACTAAGAACTAGAATTAAATTACATTTATATGCTATAAGAAGGCAAGATGGCAATAATGCACTTTGTAAGCATACTTTAACATGTGATGTTTGCAAAAAAATTTTGTTTTCTGTATTAGAAACATTCAGTGGGGGTGATTACAAGAAATCTGTGTTAAAAAGGGAAACTTTAGGCCAATTAAGATTTCAGGCTGATAAAAAGCCTGGTTTAAATGAAACTATCCCCGGGATTCATGAAACTTGTGCCAGGCGCAGGCGTAGTGTAGGCGGTATAACACCAAACATGGCCGCCGAGCGATTCAGGTACGATCCAATTCTCGTGCACTACCGGCGTACGCCAGATCTGCGCAGCCCTCAGCTTAGGTGTGCTAATCACCCCATGTGCAATGCCGCACCATGCAAATGAAGGTACATAGCAATTCATGAAGTGGTGCAGGCGTAGCGTAAGCCCACAGACATGTAAACCAAAAAACATGGTTTACATTTTTCCAAACAGAACATCAGGGCTATGAAAGTGGACCAGACTCATGTATTACAAAGTTAACATATGCCAATGGCTAAATACACAGCCAATGGCATAAGAAAAGATGCACAACACCTAAAAAACAACATTTAATGTCATGTCCACAGTAACGCAAAGTACAACCACAGGGCATGTGTGCACAAACGGGAACACAAAGAAAATATATACAAATGTCATAAAATCGCAATGTAATGCAAATCATGATTTAACCATAATACTCAGTGGTATGCATGGTACACCACAACCAAGCTGCAAGGGTTGCTGAGGGTCTGTGACAGTGTTCGGCACGGTAACTAGGAATTAGTAGTCAATGCCATGCAAATGAGGCAGGTAATAGTGAATCGCAAATGTCCCGCCGGACTAAGGATGTACCATACGGCACAGCGCTACAACACTGAAGAGTGGCTTAGAGGTATACATGACATCAGCAGTGGAGTGTGCCACCGTGGCTGTAAGCACATTGGAGCAATGCAAATCCAGCCTGGCTGTTGCTAAGCAAAACTGCAGGACAGGGGTGGGGAGGTAGGTATAGCATAGTTTAGCTGAGAGCACATATGGTGCCCTAAAGCGCATGTGTACAGGGAGGAAAATGTGCCTGAAGCCCGGTAAGCGAACGCACGCGCCACGCATCATAGCTCAAACAGGAAGGTCAGGGGAAGAAAATAAGGAAATGCCGTAGTAGGGTAATTGGAGTACAACTGAGCAATTAACACCTATTAACTCACAGCGGGCAATTGACGGCAGCTAACAAGTCTGCTCTCAGAAACCTGCAAAACAGGATAGGGGAGGTGTCGGATTGCAAAGAAAAGAGAACTGTCATAGCAGAGCAAAGCAAACCTGCAGTAGACCGGCCATAGAACACATTATGCAAGACAAGCCAGGTGTAGGAAAGGACAAATTAAAGCAGGCTGCTGGATGCATGCCAGAAAATGGGTGGTGAAACATTAAGAAATGTAAAGAGAAGGGCAAGAGGTAATCCATGGCAGCCAAATGTAATTCAACACCAAAGGCACCACAATAGTAGTTCCTGTCGTAAAACACATAAGATACCCTGTAACTACGATCATACATACACACCCTATGACATCATTGGTGTTCACAGCACAATAATATGAAGCGTGAAAGCACCCCACAGACACCTGTGTATTCCCAAACACTGCACCATCAGTGTAAACATATGGGGAACTTTTACAATGTACATGTTGGGAGCTGCCATAGCTGTGATTCATCACCATGTGTTACAGAATGACTGTGTTGTGGAGGATGATGCTGACAACCACCGCATGCCCCGGAGGAGGAGAAGAGTGTTCAGACCAAGGGTAACTTACCAGGGGCTACATGATCTGGAGATAGTAGAGCATTACAGGGTGGACAGGGACATCTTACAGCAAATAGTTGAGCTGTGCCGGCCATGCCTGAGATCCAGAAACAACAGAGGGGAACCCATCCCAGTGGACACGAAGGTATGTGTAAGCTTGCAAATACTAGCCACAGGTACCTTTCAAAGACCAACTGGAGATATAATGGGGAATCTCACAGGCATCAGCATCCAGGGTACTATACCAGTTCCTGGATGCCATGTTACCACATGCCAATGAGAATATATACTTCCCCCGAACTCAGGAAGAGTTGGCCAGCAATATGCATCTCTTCCACCATGTGGCACACTACCTGGAGGTTCTGGGTGCGATAGACTGCACGCACATACATATGAAGTCACCACCCAGTGAGCATGGTAGGCACTACATAAACCACAAGGGATACCACTCCATCAACTGCTAGGTCATGTGCAATGCCCAGGGCATTATCATGGATGTGTGTGCTGGCAGCCCTGGAAGCTACCATGACTCCCACATCTGGCATGCCTCATAGCTGTATCAGGTATTTCTCAGGGTGTACATCCCACATGGCCACCTTGTGGGGGATGCTGGCTATGCACTGGAGCCATGGATGATGACTCCCATCAGAAATGCACACACACCCATGCAAGAATGCCATAATGAGGCACATGCACAAACCAGAATCATCATAGAGCGTGTTTTTGGGATGCTGAAATCACGGTTCTGTTGTTTGGAGATATCTGGTGGCACCTTGCAGTACTCTCCAGGCATGTGTGCCCACATCCTCATAGTATGTGCCATGCTACATAATATGATCCTGCTGAAACAGCTGCAGCAGGAACAAAATGGTGAAGGCCCTCACAGCCCACTGCAATTGCCAAGGCCATCACAGGCACAGAGGGATTCAGACCACGAACACCCTGTGCCAGCCCCAGTAGGCAGACGGAGGCATGCCAAATATGCCTATGCCTTGGCAAAGAGGGAACGTATAGCACATACTCTGACAGTGTAGGCCCCTACGTACTGACACACCTCTCCACCTGCACACTCAGTAAAATGGATGGCACACACACACGACCACCTGTAAATTGTAATGTATAGGTGGCCTACTGTGTGAATCCTACATAGGCAGCCCTCAACCATTGTACACACAACAGCTATTGGAACAAGGAATGTCAACACCTGAACAGTACACGCACCTATCAGCATATGTTGGTACTGTGTGTATAGGTTCCTAGGTACATCGGTAGGTACATGCCTGATTGTCAGAGGCCATTCATCAATCAAGGCAAACAGTGTCTGCTGTCATCACCACATCGAGTAACCAACTGTCGCTCAGTGGAGCAGAGCCAATTGCGGGATCCATGTGTGTAATCACTGTTCCCCACACACTCTGCATGGATCCCCTGGTGCATTAATGAGGGGCTCCATTTAATGTAATCATGGATGTAGTGGCGAAGCATGGGGTATACCCATGACAGGTATCTGTCACCCCAGCATACTCCACCTACAGTTGTGTGAAGGTGTAGCACATTATAGTGTGTGGCTCACTGTGACATACATACCCAATGCTGGAGCACATCCATTAAACATCACTTGGACATACCATTAATAGGTCTCATCCATATGTAAACTAACTGAGTTACCCATTTGATCGCAGTATGGAGTAACAGCCGTAGTATAGTCCACATACAAAATGCCATAACACGTGTACAAATCCCAGATGCCCAAGTGGTAAATGCAGTGACTGCCATGCATGTTCCCGGTCCAACGTCCTGCAAGGGATGTAACGTAATTCTGAAAGCACAAATAATGCATGTTGGATGCACGTCATCAGATCATGTTTAGCACATGTTAGTGGTAATATGTGTTGCCCAGTGCTGGTAAGCATTGTTTAAATATGACTATACGGATATGCGTGAAACAGGGCTAAGCTTCTCTGAATATCTCGCAGATCATGGTCAGTGATGTCCAGAACAGGTGAAACCAGCATTATTCACCCCTGTACTAATAGTGCCTGCTCTGAAGAGTAAAATGACCACTGCCAGGAGTAGAACATGCAATCATGTACACAATCACCTAACACTAAGCTACCCAAGATGTACCAACGGCAGGTGTGTAATGTGATAGGTTCAAACACAAATGTGCGGAGTCTATATATATATATATATATATATATATATATATATATATATATATATATATATATATATATATATATATATATATATATATATATATATATATATATATATATATATATATATATATATATATATATATATATATATATATATATATATATATATATATATATATATAGGTCTACCTGATATGGTCGACAACTCATATGATCGAAAATCAAAACACTGACACCAGAACACTGACAGCTCAAAACACTGAAAGCTGATTTGATCGACAGCTCATTTGGTTGACACATGAAACCAAAGGATTAAGCCCTTCCCCCACTGTAGGGCGACCCTGGAGTAGGAATAATAAGTTTGGGGGGTGTGGGGTGGAGCCCCCCACATATGTCATAAATTGTAAACATACATATGAATACATTAAACTGAGTTGAATACATTCATGTACATAATGTGGGAGGCTTTGCCCCCCCCACACCCCCCCAAACTTATTATTCCTACTCCAGGGTCGCCCTACAGTGGGGGAAGGGTGTAATCCTTCGGTTTCATGTGTCGACTAAATGAGCTGTCGATCAAATGAGCTTTCAGTGTTTTGAGCTGTCAGTGTTCTGGTCTCAGTGTTTTCCATGTCGATCATATGAGCTGTTGACCATATCAGGTAGACCCATATATATATATATATATATATATATATATATATATATATATATATATATATGTATATATATACATAATAGAGATAGAAAGGATGATAGAGAGATATATGTTGATATATACGGATTCACCTATATCTGCAAATATGTAGATAGGTCAACGACATGTACACAACCATGGAGGTACAAATAAATAGGATACTGCCAACTATGGAATGTGTCACATACCGACACGCATAATCACGAGGCTGAAAGACCGAACGAACACAGTACCGGAACACTAGAACTGCATGTAATATTATCACGATATTAAGGGACATTTAGTTATCGCTGCCGGTGTTGCGGTCCATATAGGTACTGTGTTCAACTGTGTTTGTGATTGCCATAGTCTGTGTATGTGTGTGTTGAGGGGGCCATGTGCATTTCTGTGGGACTGTAATGTGTGTGTGTGTTTGCATCGTGTGTCTGTTAGTGCTAACTCAGAGGTAGATCATTATGGTAGGTGTGGTTATAGCTGGCCATAGGCATACGGTTACCACCTGTTCCACTTTAAGAGGGACAGCCCCTCCCTGGGCAGTTGTGTCCTGACAAAAAATATTAAAAAGGGCAAATGTCCGAGATTGTAGGACATAATTATGTCCCATATATTATGTAATAGTTGCATTAAATAGTTATGCCTGTATCTAAAAAACATAAATGTTACATGAAACATGATAAGTAGCTAAAGTGCTACAAGAATAAGTATGTATTCAGGATAAAAGTATGTGCTATCCTGTGTACTGACCGTGGGTATGTGTTGGCCTGTAAACACCGATGTGTGTCCTGCAAATGTCCTACTATGCCATTTGAAAAGGTGGCAACCCATGCCAAAGAGGTTCAGTCACCAACACAACTGCAATGAGTGCAAATATCTGTGACAGAAATACACGGGACAGCTGTCATTTAGTAACATTCCTTTACATATCGCTGTATTTCCGAAGGTATGGAAGTATCAACCTCACCTGCATACTATATAGAAACCAATTAACAATGGCCCAATGTAGAAGCCCGTAACAACCATAGTTTCTGTCTACTAACTGATAGGTCTTCAATTAGGGAAGGAGCCCACACACATATATGGAATAAGTAGAAATGCAGTCCCCACAAACCTGTATATGCTATGTACACCCACCTACATCTCCCACACACGAAACAATAGCAATACAGACTGTAACAACATCACAAACATCCACTCACTCAATTACATCTGCATAAGCGTTAACATACCTTGTGAGAGACACATTTGTAAAGGCGCCATGTGAAATCGTAGCTGTTGTATAATGGAAAAGACAGCGATGTTACAGGTTTTGTTTGCAATAGTCCCTTATCAGACGGTTGAGATGACAGGTACACTCACATGTAGAACCACATACTCTAGCCATCACACACAATCCACGGGGGACATGAATCCAAACTATCCGTGTCTCTACAAATAGCAGTTGCAATTCCACACAACAAAACACATACAGGCCGTCTCCCCGAAGGTAGGGCAAAAGGGCAACGCCCAAGCGGAGAATTCAATTATACCCCACTGTTGCCGCGTAATTGGTGAATGGAGTAGTTGCACAGCTGATGTGCATGTAATAATTTACTCAGGAACACCAATTGGTGGCAGGAAACCACATGTTACAGGTATCAACGTATATAAGGATGATTTGCCAGACATTCAAACCGCATGCTCATACCATAGAACCATTTAAACAGTAAAGGTGTAAGAGAGATATTTACGAAAGTTCGGAATGCTATCAAGGTATGTAGAACACTCAGTATGTTAGTGTATGTATAGCCTGATTTGTATTAATTAAAAGTGTCCACAATGCATAAAGTGGGAAAAAGTATTATGTAGTGATGTCTTGCTGAGCATAGTAATGCTTGTAGAAATTGTGTGTTCTGCTGTGGGCCACAAGGTGAACATCACAGACACCACAAGGGATACTACATGAGGGCTTTAAACAGAACAATTCCACACCACCCGCCATCAGTGGTAGGGTATGTCCAACAAGTACGTGCCATAGCAGGGGATAGTATATGTTGATATACTGTAAAAAGTAGGCATGTGTATGGGCATATAATGACAATAACATGCCTAAGGTGGTCCTGCTGTGCAAGTATGCTTTGCATTATGGGATAATATGTAAAATATGTGTAATGTACTGTATTGTAGGTAGATATGTCAGATATTCTACACAGCATAACAGTTATATCATGCAAACAAAAGGTATCGTCTATTGGCATGTACAATACACAATAACAGGATACATATGGCTTGTAGTCACGGGACACTGTAACACCATGATAGCTAATCGAAATGGAAGAGCTACTCAATTAACCATGCACAAATGGCATGTAATAGCTTCACAGGTTCATAGTGAGGTACTATGCTGTCTGGCAAGTCTATGTGTAAGCCCAACTACAGTGTTTACACCAGCGGCACCTCTCTAGGGTAGTGTCCTGTCTGTGAACAGCAGAGCCATGTGCTACTTACACCTCTGCACAGTACAGCCACTGCAGTGATCCCTGGCATACATGTGTGTCTCCCATCCACCAAGTGAGGTATCTCATAAACAGTGTTACTGAGTGTCCCTGCGTGATGTACATAGGAATCATGTTCCAAAGCATATTGAGTGTCTGGTTTGGGAATGAAACCCTCAAGAACATCCCACTCATCGTTGCGTTTGTGCACATATCCATGAGCATGTTGCTCTCAGTGGCTTTTGCTTATGTCGGTTTTGTGGAGTATATCCATGAATATTGTTGTGGACATGGGCCCTGTATGTTCAGCAGAGGTCACCCCTGAGTATGCAGTATGCAAATGTGTACAGTCATGGTGTCCGTAGTACTGTCACATACGTCAACCTTCGGAGCTCAATAATCCTCATGGTGTGTTAATGTTGTGGTATGTAAAGCCGTTGCTGTTCTGCAAGGTACACCCTAAACAGGGTGTTGTACCCTTGAATGTGTGTATACGTCAGGAGTTTAGAGGTACAATGGGTGCCTTTGTTCCAGCTACAAACCCAGTACAGATAAGGGTGGCCACGTAGAAGGATATCCATGCCACATTGGCAATATGGTTATCAAAGGAGTGGGTGCTACATATGTGGGTACTAAGATCCCGTATAATGTCACATGTATGTAGGTGAGTACCACCTATGTGATAGTCAGTGGATGATTGGTGTAATCCAAAGGGGATGTTCATGCACCATGTGTCATGCAGCTTGAGGCCATGTTATCAACATCAGGTATCCGTCACAGTGACATCCTTATGGAGGGAGTCTGTATAAGCTGGTGGATCAATCATGGTGCCTTGTATGCAGTTGTCTGGAAACCTAGTCAGGGAAAGTCCCTCTGTGCTAGCCTGTACCTCAGGGAAGCATATATTGAACATGAGGGGCCCTATGACTAAGGACTGTGGTATGCCAAGTGTAACTGAAATACAGTAGGTACTACGGTATGCTACCCTCATTGTGTGGGTCCTGTCCGTGAGCCACTTTGCATAACATCCTGAGATGGAGGGGTCGATGTGCAGGTGGATGTATATGTTGTCAATACCAGAATGGAGAACGGTGCTGAAAGCCAATGAGAGGACAATGTAGGCTGTGTGGACCCCCTTACCATCATCAACTACCCTGGTAACTGTATCAAAGGAGTCCACCAGGTGTAGGAGCCATGGCCTGGCCCTAACAAGTAAAGCCTGGGTGGCATCAAAGGTCTGGAGCCCACCAATGTCTCTGTGAATGACTTCCATGATGATGTGCCCCATAGCCTTGCAGAACAGTCCAGTCAGGCATATAGGGCAATAGTCCCTCTGGTTCATTGTGGTGCCACCTGTGTGGAGTGTGATAACTGTTGCTGTGCACCATTCAGGGGCCACAATGTCTGATACAAGGCTATTAGTGAATCTGGTGGCCAAATAGGGAGACATGTTGTTCTGAGGTTTGTGTAAATCACAGCCTGGGATGTTGGACGGTCACATGGAGTCTGTGTTCCAGGCCTTAGAGAGTGCAGGTTGGAACTGTGTAGATGTGACCGCAGGGACTCCGCAATGTTCCTGCATGGATTATGGCCCTGTAGGGAGTGAGAGGGTGTAAAGTTAGCATTGAACCCATCCAACAGGATGTTGCCAACATCACCCGGTTCTGTAATGTTCCTGAGTAACCATCGTATGTCAGAGCAGATGTGGGTATTGCCATCGACTACTGACATACCTCCATAATGCTTTGTGGTACAACCTGGAATGTGTCGCAGTAATGTTTACATAGCTAGGTTTGGAGGATGTGATAAGGGATCCTGGAGCCCTACTGAGGCTGACCAGTGAGCTACCCCACCCATGGGATTGTACTCCACTTTGCAACAGCCTCCACCTTTTGTTGTACATTATGTCCATGGAACTGGACCCCCAGAGTGGCGTCCGTTTTCTGGTGGGTACCATCATGGCTCTGTTTGGAATAGCATGATCCATGCAGCCATGTAAGTGCTAATGATGTGCACTGGGGTATGTTTCAGCGTTTGTATGTGCATTGTCCATCTGCATGATGTTTACTACTGCTGTCATAAGACATCTGTAGTAGGCATTGTACTAATGTTGTACTGTGTATGCCGTGAAGGGTGTGGTGCTGGGATGTGGATAACAAGAGTGATTAGCATATGTTCAGAAACAACCAACGAGGGGATAACCACAGGTGTGGAACACCAGTGACATGTTGGTAATGTCCATGTCTAGGATATTGTTGGTCTTGGTGGTGGTGTGTATGGGTTGATCCAGCCGAGTGGAGGTTATGAATCCTAGACAGCAGTGGCCTAATGTGTCGGTACATGAGTAGCTATCCCAGTTAAGTATCAGTCGCACATCAGTAGTACCTGTCTGAACCCTACTGTCCAGTACACCAAGAAATGAGGGCCGGTAACCGTGGGGTATGTTGTTGAATCTGTAGCATGTTACAATGTGTATAGCAGTTCTGGCCACAGTTAGTTGCACGTGGCTCACCTCTGATGCATTGTGCTAAGTAACCAGCCAGGAGGTGTGTACAACATAGTGAAATATGGACACACCTCAGCCGTGGGTGTTCCGGTCCAGGTTACATGACTGAAAGGTGTGGTCTGAGTATAACCTGTCAGTGCAAGTGCACTCTGCAGAGCCTAGAGGCAGGTCCCAGTCACTGCAGAGGTATTGAAGTGGTCCATTATAAGGAGTGCAGTGCCTGCGTGCGTCAGAGATGATGTCAAGTATTGAGTCATATGACCCCATGTTTTGCTTGCCTGTTCCCATTCTGATGGTGAATGTTATTGGAAACTGTGCAAGACAGGCAGTATAGGAGCAGCAACAGCCTTACATGTTATCTGTACTCCCAGGGCTGACAGGTGCAGGTCATCTGTGCCAAAGCATCGTGTTTTGTTTACCATGTCATGCAAAGCAGACAGATACCGGATGCCTGTGGAATGACAGCAGAAGCATAGGCAACTGTTGAAGTGAAACAGTTAGTTATTGTACAGTGGTATCTAGTCTGGATGAATGCAGAATGCTCCCCAGGGCTTGGCCGATACCTTCTGGGCTACAAGACCGGAGCGCTATTGCATGTCCCTGCACATGTAGTCTGAGAAGTTACATCTCAGGGCAGTCACACTAACATGGAGAATGACAGTCAAATTGTACCTGGTGAGGTGTGGCATGGGTGCATAGGTTATGTTGCAGAACCAGTTACCCAACAGCTAGATGTAAGCGGCTATTGCCTTGTGTAGCCTGCTGAGTGGGAGATCAGTGTGACCGCCTACAGAGTCACCTATGACTGGTGTGTTGGGTATGTTATAACACCCTATTGGCTGTATTTGATGGGCACACATGAGTCTGTGGGCTATAAGTAATTGTTGTTGTGTTTGGTGATGGGGGCTGCCTCTGGTGCCTTCAAAGAGTATGAAGAGGTTCTGCAAATGTTGTACTCATACTATGTGTGGCCTGTGGTGGTGGAGATCTTGTGAGACTATGTGATGAGTGGGGTGTGTTGCAAATGTTACACATCCCCACATGAATGTCAGGTACAGTCTGGGTTGGTGAGAGCATTACCCCCAGCATGGCTACATATGTGCATCTCCCACAGGCTGTAGTGTCGTATGTTGGGAGGTGAGCATTGACTGTGTACATGAGACAATTGCTCTATTGCCACATGTTCACCATATTCATCATATAGACAGGCAATAGCACTGGTACGTGACAGTTGGACATGCCTGTATATTAAACCATGCCTCACAAGATATGTGAGTTATGTGTGTACAACAGCTGTTGTACTGTAAGCAAGCTGGAAATGTAAGGACAGACAGTGTACTTGTAAGAAATTAGTTGGAATGGGTGCTATAGTAATTAGTAGCTCATGAAGTGCTCACAAGTTCTGAACAAGTGCTGAGCATGAATATGCAATACAGATAGGGTGTTGGATAATATCAACCCACTGCAACTCACAAGTGGAGACGACAGTCATAATTGGAGGCACTGCACTATTACCCTGCTGAGTATGGTCTGCAAGTCTATGAACCTTTATCAACGTAGATGTTAGCAGTACAGAAGTAACAGTAAAAATGATTTCACACTGCATAGCATACCTGTGACAGGTCATAGGACATCATCACCCATACCATGTTGCAGCTACACTGAGTATACTAGATGTACCTTAGTATGTCACAGGAGTGTTCTACCAGTGACCTGTTGAAAGAATCAACACTACAAAAGGTGTCAGAGTGACATGTGCATATCACACCAGTGGCAGCTACAGTAAAACAGGGTTAATGTTTTGTACTCCCCCTCATTGTAGCCCATACCACACAGACAAATGGGATACATCTGTGTATGTAAGGATGTGAATGGCCATGACCTAGGAGCAATAGCTGTCTCAGTGTTGTGGCAACATCAGAATGGGCTTTGTGGGTGAGGTGTGTGACATATGTGCACAATTTGACAGCTGATTATAGCATTGTCACCGCTAGGTGAATAACCCTGTACCCATTAACTACCACCTAGGCAGTGGTCAACATTATGGACACTGTGTAAGGGATGGTGCTGTGCAGTTCACCTCCCTGAGTTGGTGACATATCCAGGCCTATTAAGTAGTCATACGAGGCACCCATGTCATGACAGGGTGCCATCCATGAGCATGGAGATCATTGGACAGCCATACTCAGCACTTGGGTGACCAATATCGGATCACATATCACCTTTAAGGGGTATTGGCCATGCGTGGATGTGGAATACCAGCCTTCACAATCCTCACCTCCACTATGCAGCATGCTGGCTACCTTGCATAAAGACATGTGCTACACTGTGATGTTGGACATGCTACACGTACATATTCTGATATGAAAGACATACGTCATGGACAGCCACCATCCTACTACAAGGATCGCCACATACTGGACAGATCCCTGTGCCATACATGTTACATACTCCCGCCATACCATGCAACCCTGTCCATCAAAGCTGTACATGTCATCTCTGTCATACATGGTGTGATGACCGCATGGTAGATGTATTATTAACTGTCTGGATCAGTAATGTGGCACTGATGCACCTTGCGGTGGCAAAATGGCTGTTGGATACAGCTAGGAAACCTTGCCCATACATGCTATAGTTGATAACCATCCCTGCGAATGAAGTCCGGCTAGCCATTGTCCCATGTCTATCACATGTGCAACACAGGCGATCCGTGGCAGGATGTTGAACTGCTGTACGGTGCCGTGTAGATGTATATGGCAAAACACATGCATGTAAAGGTTCCATGCATATGTATGCATTGTCACTGCTCATGTCCATTAAGACAGTGTATATGTTGATATGTGACATATACACAGCATCAAGGTCAACAGCATCACTGTGGACACATCCAGGCATGTGCTGATAGGTAAGAACACCAGTACAGGCAAACAGACATGCCCACATCAAGACAGCATTCACATGGAGTATGAAAAATGTAATGAGGTGACACACACATATATGGTGATGATATCCAATGCATAACGGGTGTTACATGTGTGACACAAACATGTCAGTCATGTCAGTGTCATGATGATTTGCAAAGATAACTGTACAGATGTACTAGATTTAATACAAATGTATGTGCAGCTGTATCTCTGTACATCTCTGTGATACTGTGACCTGTCACCATCATTATGTCTTCCAGATAATGCCTCGTTCATGCCTGCCAGCATGCAGCCACCAGGAGGATGATGTCCTTATCCTGTACCTCCATGAGAACTATGAGGTGTTGTTCAGCCATGTGCCACAGCATGCCCAGCAGCGTGATGACCTGTGGCAGGACCTTCGCAGGAGGGTTAATGATGTGGGTGGCCATAACCGCAACTACCAGCAGGTGTGCAGACACTGCACAGACTTTATACGACATGCGAAACAGCATGCCACTGCAATTGCCAGGGAATAAGGTGAAACAGATGGTGGGCCACCAACCCAGCCCCCACTCACACACATCGAGGAGCTACTGGTCAGCCTGGGGACACCCTCAGAACAGCATCCACAAACACTAGCTGCCATCGTGGAGGTGGGTGTCTCCCAATCAATGAGCCTGGAGTTGCCCGGCAAGTCACTACTGCACATATGATTATTATATCCCATTTAGTTGCATGTGTCACTGTACAATATGCAATGTAACATCATATGCAAGGTATGTTTACACACATGCTGCATACTACAGTATGTTACCCTGTGTATGCACACATGTGCATACTATATGCTATTGTACAGGCGAATGTGTTAACATGCACAGTGCACCCTGTGGCTACAGTCACGGATAATGTTCAAACTGCTGTGTCACCCCTATACAGGTACCTCTGGCGTGCCACACAGACATCAGTCCATTGCAGGTGAGACTGTCATCAGTATCAGGCATGTTAATGCATATATCTATTCACCATGTGGCCAGTTAAAACATGTACACATGATGTATGGTCCAGTCACGATATACAGGTTGCATCTCCCATCATTCACACTGGCTATCCATGTGCAATATATACAAATGAAATGAAACACCGACATGAAACCACAGTATCTGTCATTGCTACATGTGTGGACAGCTGTGCATACAATGGTGGAGGTGTTCAATGTAGGCATATGTACTATACAGTGGAACAACACATGTGTGGTACGCAAACAGTACCACACAGTGAGCTGGGATATGGGCAGCCCACAGGAGTCACCATTGTGTTATATGCCTCTGCAATGGGTGCACACATTGTGATGTGCCATCTGACATGTCCCAGACATGTAGTGTTCTGGCTGCAATATTGTCACACTATCCCATAATACATACCCCAAATACCAAACATACAACTCATTGTCTGCATAGCCCTGTGGACGGTGACATATCTGACATCTATGGGTGTATGTCATATGGGACTACACAGACATGTGAGTCACAAACTGGATGTAATGGCC
>NC_056740.1:475578493-475588493 GCF_019279795.1 Protopterus annectens
TCAGATTTTACAAGCCGACACATACCCACGGTCAGTACAAAGGAAAGAACTTTACTTATTTGCCTACATAAAAGCCTATTGTTGTAGCGGTTTAGTTGCTTTTCTGTTTCTTGTAACATTTAGGTATTTTAGATACTGAAATCATTATTTTCTGCAACTATTACATAACATATGGGACATAATTATGTCTTACAATCCCACGACATTTGCCATTTGTAATGTATTTTGTCAGGACAAAACTGTCCAAAGAGGGACTGTCCCTCGCAAAGCAGGACAGATGGTAACCTTACTGCGGACACCAGATTGTTTGGGCCAACACATAGCCACGGTCAGTGCAGGTTTAGAACATTCATTTGTTTCCTAGCTTTTGTTGTTTGCCTGTTTCTTCTACGAATTATGTTTATTCTATCCTGATGTGACCGCTTTAGGCAACTGTTACATGCAGTATGGTACATAGTTATTTCCTACAATCACAGGACATTTGGCATTCTATCATTGTTGGTCAGGTCACACCTACACACACATTACTTGTCCCTCACACAGTGGATCAGGGGATATCCTGTTTACGTCAGTGCCTTCATCACCCGTATACCATGTGCCACTATGTGAATGTGTGCAATATATTCTCACACTTATTCATGTCGGGACACGTGCATCACGGGCAGGTGTTTGATCCTGGGTAGTAGGTTCTGCATGACCATCTAGGGCTGGACAGTCTCGTGCACCACTACTGCACATTCCAACTTGTGTCCAGATATCTACAGGACTGGACTTCGTGTCTTCATACCCTTTCTAGTGTTTACACAGGTTACTTATCCCATGAGGGATATCCCAAAAATTGAACAAGAACAAAACAAGACAAATACCGAACATTCTTCTGGCGTTACGAAAATGTGCTGGGGGCTTTACATAGGTTCAGAGGTTCATAGGTTCATAGGTTCATATCTGGGGCATTTATAAGCCTAGCCAGAGTGTGTTTGGCTTTCGCCACCCATTTTAAATTAATTTTGCTATGCCCTTTTTCGAGGTTAGTATACTGTGCCTCTGTCTAACAGTGACACAGAAGTGATACCCGGGGTAAACCTACGATCTCCCATCCACTCATCAAGATTCCTCTTGAAGAGATTCAATGAGGGACTCTGCCTAACCTGGACTGAGATTTTATTCCAGAGTGAAGGGAGCCTCTGGGTTATGAATCTGTCCCTCCAGCATGTCCTATTTATTTCAGTGCTGAGGTTCAAGTCTCTCAAGCATGTAGCTTGATGGGATTTGGATTTTCTGAGGTGCAGCATGTCCAAGATCGCCTCTGAGCAGGCGGTATGCCACTGAGTAGAGCTGGAGTTTCTTTAACCCGGCAGCATATGGCATCTGTTTGAGCCCTTTGATCCTCTTGGTGAGGTACTTTTGGGGTCTTTCCAGTTGCTGCAGGTGTCTGGTAAGGTACATCCCAAAAGGGGCATTGTACTCAATTATGGGCCTGATGAGGGATGCGTAAAGAGGCACGATGACCTCCCCTGAACTAGATGTGAATCCCTTCATGATTAGGTGGGCTATATAAAATGTTTTTCTAACCACTTTGGCCACGTGGTTGTCAAATGAGAGATTGCTATCAACTTGGGTCCCCAGGTCCTTAATTACTTCTTCTGTACTTAATGGATTACCACCTATGTGGTAATTTGTGGACACTTTGTTTTTGCCAAAGGGGATGACTATACACTTTTTGGCGTTTAGCTTGAGGCCATGGCTCTGGCACCAGTTGTCTGTTTCTATGAGGCCCTTTTGAAGGATGCTTGTGTCAGCTGGAGTGTCGATTATGGCGCCCAGTTTGCAGTCATCTGCAAACTTGGTCAGCCACAGTCCTTCCGTGTTGGCCTGTACCTCCGAGAAATATATCCCGAACAAGAGAGGTCCCAGGACTGAGCCTTGTGGGATGCCACTTGTAACTGGTTTGGAGTCTGACATGGCTCCAGCAATTCTAACCATGTGGGTTCTGTCCTTGAGCCAGTTTGCAACCCATCTAGTGACATAGGGGTTTATATTTAAGCTGGTGAGCTTATCTATAATGCCCGAGTGGGGTATTGTATCGAAGGCTTTTGCGAGGTCCAGGTAGTCTGTGTGGACCACCTTCCCCTCGTCAATGGCCTTGGTGACTGTTTCAAAGAAATCAACCAGGTTTAAGAGGCAGGATCTGCCCTTAACAAAGTCGAACTGGGTAGGATCCAGTGTCTGTAGGTCCCCAATATCTTTATTTATGAGGTCCATGATGATCCTTTCCATAGCTTTGCAGACCAAGCTAGTCAGGATTATGGGGCGATAGTTTCCAGGATCTGTTGAGGCACCACCTTTGTGGAGAGGGACCACTGTTGCTGTATGCCACTCTTTGGGTACATATCCTGTAGTAAGGGATACATAGTTTGCAATCCTGAAACTGCCTAGGGTGACACTACCTACTACATATGCGTAGTGGTCACTATGTGTAGATGTGGTTGCACCAAACCAGTAGGCCAAGTATGGCTGGATTTGGTGGATGTTCAGGTATGGGAGTGGGTTGTGTGCTGTGGAGGGGATGCTGGGTAGTCCATTATGCATCCAGGTGTGTTGCATTTGATATGGCCAGTTCCATCAGGACCAATCTGTGGGTATGTGCCGGTGACATGTCTATACAGTTGTATCGCACATTTTAATATTCATATGTTTGTGGGATTGTGTTCTACAGTATGGCCTGTCTGGTTGTATTGCAGATGTGTATACATGTTTTTGTGTTTCTTTCTGCTTCACCCGGTGCTCCCTCATACTCCTCCGGTTCACCTGTTCTGCATACGGCACAGTGTCGCCTTGGAGGATTATACCATTACCCACCCCCCACACACACATATTCCTGACACTCCATCATCACTGCTTTGGTGGATGGCCCATGACACGGTCAAGGTAACACATTGCATACCCTACATATTCAGGTACCTGTATGGTTGTGTGGACTACCCTGCCATGTTTGACTTTCCACATGCTATACCTCACGCACATAGGTACCCTCCCATACTTAACTTTCATGACATGGTTGGTATACCCGGGTAATACCCGTTCAACTGTGACACATCCTGACAAGTTCGGCTTGGACCGCTAATGTGCGGATTTTGCCCGACTGTTCTAATCATTGGTAGGATGCCACCTTTTCGTATGCCCAGGATGGGATATATTCCGGACACATATCCAAATGTACTGGACAACATGTACCCACAGTCAACGGTACAGATAATACTGTTCCTTTCAGCCTACATGTTGCCTTATTGTTGTAGCAATTTATATGCTCCTTCTGTTTCGTTTACATGCTTATTCTATTTCCTGTCACATTTGGTATGTGAAATACGGACATACCTATTGTATGTGACTATTACATGTGTTGTGGGATATAATTCGGTCATACGGTCACTAGATATGTACATTTATTGTGTTTTTTATTATGGACACATCTGCCCAGCTGTGTACCCTCCCTCAAAATATGGGTCAGCTGGTGACCCTGGCCATTGGGCTGGATGTACCTATTGGAGGCGCGCTAACATATGATGCATTTCATTTCCACTTGGTATAGCTATCTACACTGCATTGGACTACGGGCACACGGTTTTCAATGTCATTTGTTCGCGGGATAGGGAGCCGTTATTCCCTACCGTGCATTTGTGTTTGCTTCTTCATTTTGTGTTCGCAGGGACTGTCTTGCATGCTTTGCATACGTTTCAGTATCCACAGACACTGACAGATGTGATTACTATTGCTTGAAAATTGTTATATGCAAGCATTTTAGGTTGCACATCGACAGCTGACATTTTCACGCCTCCGTGCGGCACTTCGACATGCCCTATGCACACGCGCACCTTTCCTATGCACGTGGCTGTGGCGGCAGCGCGCCTTCATTAATATGCATTTGGCGCTACTGCGCCATCTTCACGCCACATGGTCGGCGCAAGCCTAACGCCGGCCTTGTGCCGAGCTTCATGAATCCCAGGGTATATGTATTAAAAGTGTTTTATTAATGCTTTCATAAATGTTATCTGTACAGAATAACATGGATTTTGAGATGTTCCCTTATTTTTTATGAAGGTTCTCAATGGATATTGTTAATTGAAATTGATATTTAAGTGTAGATGCAAAGGATGTTTTTTTATTCTGATTAAGACTTTGGCAGAAAGTGCTAAATGAATAGATATTTCTTCACTGTGTGGTTGCCTTTGGATGTTTCATACATCTGTTGGATTTGGTGTTTTTAATAAAATCTGAAATAGTGAAAGCTAAGAACTATATAATGTTTGAAGGAAAACAAAGCATGCCCTGGTAGTGTAAGTGATGATATATGGCCATCATGCCCTCAAAAGATGCATGGACCTATGCTGCTGGTTCCTAATTCCATGAAGATCTTTTCTTCACTTCTCTTACAGAATTGAAGGAACAGGTGCATAAAGTCACCCATTACCTTGCTCAATTTGCATATGCAAGTAGCAAGTAAGCTTTAAATGCCTGTTTCACTTGCAACATATAATCGAAAGTATACTAAAGTTAGAAATCAGCTTTATATTTATGACAGTGAACTATTATCTAAGCTCAGTTTTGTGAGCAGGTCTAAATCGCAGGTAATTGCTTTAAAAAGAGCAGGTTATTGAAACTGTAATTTCCAAGCTCCCCCCCCCCCCCCCAAATGCAGAAAACACAGAAACCTCTGGACAGGTGTGCACAAAAGCCCTGTGCAACCATGTAAATAATTACATAGAATTGGCAGTAGCAGACCAAAACAAACCCAGATGAAACTGCAAAAACAAGCCAGCCTATCGGACTCCTGAGATTATATTAATAGGTTGTACAAGTAAAAAAAGAAAATCCTGTCAAGGAAGAGAGAATATTTACAACAGAGCAAAATGTCCCTCATTAGTCTAAACAGGTGAATCAGAATCAACTGTCTGAAAGCATACTCTGAGGTAAAAATAACCTCCAAAGCTGAGGATAACCATAGTGCATTTTTCAGTTATGTCTGCAAACCTAGGGCAGCACCCAACAATGTGCAGAATTAGTTATGGAAGGCATCACCTATACTCCGCCAGAAGATATATCAGATCTGCTGGCTGACAAATTCAGCTCAAATTTCACCTCTTCATCACCCCCAGTTTTCTCCCAAGAAATACCCTCCACCACTCCACTGCTAATTATCACCAAATAACAGGTTGTCACTGCACTCTCTAAAGCTAAAAACACAGCTTCAGTAGGGCCAGAAGATGTCAGGTTGCCTATTAAACAGCTTAAATCAGGACTTAATCAGGCCCATTAAGATCACTACTTAACCATAGCCTCTGGACTGGCTTTGTCCCAGTAGAGTGAAAGACAGTAAAGGTCATCCCTCTGCATAAAGGGGGGTCCACCTACTGACCTGGGAAATTACTAACCCATAAGTTTTACTAGTCTTACATGTAAGGCTATGGAAAAAATGTATTTATTTATTTATTGACGTTTGTTGACCGGGAAAGTCCACTGGGTTTAAAAGTCCATTTTCAGTGGAGGCCCAGGGAGAAAATCTCCAACAGTAAAACAAGCACATATATATAGCAAACACAATATAGCAAAACAAAATATAGTAAATAAAATATTACAAACCGAATAATATGCAGTTCATATAAAAGCCCTTGGAAAAGACTCCACAGTTATAACAGACATTTAGAGCAAGTCAAAATATAAAAGACAACATATTATGTACAGCACCAGAACACAGGCAAAGTACATAGTTGAAATTAGTTGCATATACAGGTTGTTGGTGCAATGAGTTTTGGGTTACAGGAGTTTAGATGGTATTTCACATGTACATCTTGGATTTTGTAAAAAGTAGGTTTTTAGCATGATTTTAAAGGTATTTAAATAATCATGGGCCTTATAAATACTGACATAAGAAACCTCCAAACACTGGGCCTGACCCAATTTGACTTTGTCAAGGGCAGTTCATGCCTAATAAATCTGATTAATTTTTATGAAAAAGTCACTAAGCCATGGATGAGGGTAAAACAGTACATACTGCCTACCTCAACCTGGTCAAAGCATTTGACATAATTCCCCACACTGGTATTATAAATCATCATCATCATCAGCAGCACCCTTTTTCCCATTTTTTTTCTACATGGGGTCGGGGTATCGTATTAACTGTCGCCAACTCTCTCGATTCAGTGCCACACTCCTGCCTTCTTCAACACTCATGCCTGACTGTCGCAGATCATCTTTCACACAATCCATCCACCTCTTTTCTGGATGTCCTCGCTTCCTCTTAACTTCTTCCTGTCTGTCCCAAATCTCCCTCACCAGATTGTCTTCTGCTTTTCTACACGTGTCCAAACCATCGTAATCTGTTCTCTTTGATCTTTTCTGCAATTGGAGCTACTTTGGCTTCTGCTCTTATGTCCTCATTTCTTCGCCTGTCCCACAGTGTGCATCCTACCCCTCTTCTCAGGCACTTCATTTCCATCACCTTTAGCTTCCTCATCTGCTCTACTTTTACAGCCCACGTTTCTGTACCATACAGTAGTACTGGTCGCATCACTGTCTTGTACACCTTACTTTTCAGCTTCTTTGGCATTCTTCTGTCATAGACTACACCTGATACTCTATGCCAGTTGGCTGCAGCCCCTCTGATTCTAGCTTTGACCTCTTCATTCAGGCTACCCTTCTCCTCAAGTACCCCTCCCAGACACTTGAAGCTGGTTACCTGTTCCACTATTTTCCCATCTATCTCTATTCTCAGCTTCTTCTGATTTCCCCAATTTGCTGCCATTACCACCGTCTTATCTGTGCTTAGTTTCATCCCATGTACCTTCACATTTGCATTCCATTCTCCTATCCTTTGCTGAAGTTCTAGCTCAGAGTCTGCCTGCACTGCCACATCATCTGCATACAGCAGCTTTATTGATCCGTCCCCTCCAACCTGCTTGCTAATGTAGTCCTTCACCAGTATGAACAGCAGTAGGCTCAAAGCTGAACCCTGATGTACACCCACTCCCACTGAGAACCCCTCTGTGAGGCTGAACACTGTTCGTACTTGAGTCATTGGGTCCTTGTACACAGCCTGCACTAATTCTACCAATATTTCTGGGACTTCAAACCACTGCAGTACTCCCCAGATTAGCTTTCTTGGGACCTTATCATATGCTTTCTCCAAGTCTAGGAATGCCCAGTTGGACTATCTCCTCATCTCTAGCTTCTTCTCAAGTATCTGTCTCAATGCAAACATCAGGTCAATTGTGCTGCATCCTGATCTGAATCCAAACTGCTCATCTCCCATCTTACATTCTACTACTCTGCATATCCGTTTATCAATCACCATCTCCAGAACTTAGTACTCCCCAGATTAGCTTTCTTGGGACCTTATCATATGCTTTCTCCAAGTCTAGGAATGCCCAGTTGGACTATCTCCTCATCTCTAGCTTCTTCTCAAGTATCTGTCTCAATGCAAACATCAGGTCAATTGTGCTGCATCCTGATCTGAATCCAAACTGCTCGTCTCCCATCTTACATTCTACTACTCTGCATATCCGTTTATCAATCACCGTCTCCAGAACTTTCATGCAATGTAACAGGAGTTTAATGCCTCTGTACTGCCCACAGTTGTGGATGTCCCCTTTGTTCTTGTACACTGGCATGAGTACACTTAATCTCTAGTCATCCAGCATACGCCTTTCTCTCCATACTGCTATTAGTACCATCAGTAGCCATTTCTCCCCTATCTCACCCAGCATTTTTATCATATCTGCTGTGACCTCATCTGAGCCTGCTGCTTTCCCTGACTTCATCTTCCTTAGTGCTGTTCTTACTTCTTCGAGAGTGGGCTCCTCTTCTTCTCCCATTGTAGGCTGTTTCTGGGGCAGTACAGCTTCTGTGGGTTTTTTTTCATTCAGAAGCTACTGGAAGTACTCCTTCCATCTGCCTTTGATGTCCTCTGGACTGGTGAGCAGGTTGTTTCTGGCCTCCCTTATGAAGGGTGTCTGACTATCTTCTTTATCTTTCTGTCTTTGCTTTGCAACCCGATATAGTTTCTTTGTATCCTGGTATTATAAATAAACTCACAAAAATGGGTATAAATCCCTACATCACCAGATGGATAGCCAATTGGCTCATGGACAGGACATATGTAGTTAAAGTGGGTAATCCAGATCCAGCATGATGCCATTTGCTAGCGGTGTGGTACAGGGTTCAATGCTGGGACCACTTCTATTTGGAAAATAATTATCTGCCCCAGTGATGTAGATATCCTTTAAGATGGTCTAGATCAAACAAAAGATCGGTAACAGAATCGTGGCCTAAAAGTAATTGTAAACCAAATGCATTATCATACCCTTTCGGAAATGACATAGCCCTTCAAATGCAATATCAATAGCAAACATCTAAGAGTAGACTCAGAGGTGAGAGATCTCACCTGAACTTGGGAGGGTGGCCTAATGGTTAAGGTGTTTGCCTTACAAACACAAGGTGCTAGGTTTGAGTCTCACAAGAGATAATTGGCTAGGCTTAAAATGGCTCGTAAGGGCAGTTAGCCTAGTACTAATCTATGAACCTATAATATCACCTGATTTTCCCAGTCCAGGTTAGGCAGAGTCCCTCATTGACTCTCTTCAAGAGGAATCTTGATGAGTGGAAGGGAGATAGTAGGTTTACCCCGGGTATCACTTCTGTGTCACTGTTAGACAGAGGCACAGTATACTAACCTCGAAAAGGGCATAGCAAAATTAATTTAAAATGGGTGGCGAAAGCCAAACACACTCTGGCTAGGCTTATAAATGCCCTAGGGCAGATAGCCTAGTATGAACCTATGAACCTATGTGTCCACAGTGGTGATATAGTCGTTCTATGTGTCAGAACTTATAAGTAAAGGTATGGCATCCAGATACAAGGGAATTATAGTCCCGCTGTACTCATCCCTGATTAGACCAATAATCAACTATAATGCGTCATTTGGCATGTACTTGAGTAAGCACTTGCAGTAGCTGGAGTGACCTTAGAGGTTCCTCACAAAGTAAATACAGGGTGTAAGCAACATCCCCTGTGTGGATAGACTAAAAACCCTATCCCTTCACTCTGTCTGCTACTGGCTGTAAAGAGATGATATATGTCTGGCCTACAAAGCACTCACAATTCCACACTTAATGGAGAGGCTGCACATCCACAAGCATGAGAGTCACCCTGTCTAGGGATCTAAACCCAGCCAGAGACTCAAGAAAAACATGCTGCAGAGGCAGGTATCTATCTTAGAGATTATCCCTTCTTTTGAACAGGCTTCCTATTGAATGGATGGGGAATCCTAAATTCACACCTGGGGTAGCACCTATGTCCCTTATGCACAGGGGCAATCTGTAACATACCCAATGCACAGGCACAAATCCATATCATCCTCTCGCTCCTAGGGGGCCATATATTGGGTAAAATGAGGTTATATTTGCTAGGCTTTTAAGAACTTTTAAGCCATTAGCCAAGTAATATGATATGCACCTATGAACCTATGAAGAGCTTAACTAGCATAATAGCCCCCTCCTGCACAATTGTACATTGACAGAATTAAAATTCCTGAAAATTGGACAATTAATACCAAAGTTTGAAATGAATAAGAAAGTTAGTCAGGGGTATAGTCTAGCTCCCTGGCTAATCCTACTTTATATGGAGAAATTATTTGGAAAATTGAAAGAGAATGGGAGAGAAGTTCCTACCATTAACAATATTAACTGTCCAGCAGTGGGTCATACAAAGGTGGTTGTTGTACCTGTTCAGAGAGGTGTAAGATATTTCCATCAGGGCAATGTCATCTGTACCACCTATTGTTAACCTGTTAATTAGTAAGGTAGCATTTTCTAAGGATTTTGTCAATGGAGACCATGTTGGATTTGACCAATTGATAATGAGGTCACCCAAGAACCCATGGTCAGGCCATTGTGCTTAGATGTGATAGAGACCACATCTTCATTAATGTTAGTAATTACTATGTGGA
>NC_056740.1:475593493-475608493 GCF_019279795.1 Protopterus annectens
ACTCTGCTTGACATGTATGGGCAATCTATTTCAGAGTCTGGGGAGTCTCTGGGTCAGGAACCTATCCCTCCAGCATTTTTTGTTTATTGTGATGACAAGGTCTAGATCCCTGGAGCATGTGACTCTGAGGGATTGGGATTTCTTTAAGTGTAGCATGTTCAACAGCTTTGGGTTTGACATGGCCTTGTATGTTAAGCAGAGATCACCTCTAAGTAGACGATATGCGACAGAGTATAGCTGGAGTTTTTTAAGGCAGTCAGCATAGGGCATCTGCTTTAAGCCTGTGATTCTTTTAGTGAGGTATTTCTGCGGCCTTTCCAGTTGTTGCAGATGTCTTGAGAGGTACATACCAAACAGGGCATTGTATTATATAATGAGTCTAATGAGGGATGAGTACAGTGTGACAATGATCTCCTTTTTTCTGGATGAAAAGCCCTTAGTGATGAGGTGTGCCACATAGAAGGATTTCCTGACTGTTGTGGCGATGTGGTCATCGAAGGTGAGACCACTGTCCACCTGTGTCCCTAAGTCTCTTATCACACTTTCGGTGTTTAGTGTACTGCCACCTATATGGTAATTCACGGGTACATGTTTTTTCCCAAAGGGGATAACTGTACATTTCTTGGCATTGAGCTTGAGCCCATGGCTCTGGCACAAAGCATCCGTTTCTTTAAGGCACTTTTGTAGAGTAGCCACATCATTTGGGGATTCAATAATGGCTCCCAGTTTGCAGTCATCTGTGAACTTTGTTAGCTAGAGTCCCTTAGTGTTGGCCTGTACTTCAGAGAAGTAGATGCCAAACAACAATTGTAAACTATGGACATGCAGACTTACAACACCAATGACTAACTCATTCCATAACTTAAAAATTACTTACGTACCCTCTTAACAGAAACCGGACAATATAAAACCAAACTAGGTGTGGGACTATGTCCCAACACTCCTCAATGTGAAGAGCTGTGCCCCCACACCCTCCCAACTATGTATAGTAAATCCAGGCTCGCGCTACAGTGGGAAAAAGGGCATATACCATTTACTTACCTTACACTAGTCTACACACTGCCAAGACTGCTAGGAATGCACAAAATATCCACCATATTACTTGAAATACTTCCCATAAAAATGTAAACAGACATACCTGCATTTAGAAACACTACACCACTACTTTCTACATGACTATCTGTATTCTGACAATCAGCACTATAAGTTACAGTAATTCTTTTTATCACAAGCAAGTCACAGGAGAAGGGAAACCCACATCATGTCTATGGCTTACAATTCAGTATAATGAGAGTCAGTCAAATGAGTTTTCAGTATTTTGAAAATTCAGTCAAACAGAATTCCTCAAATGAAATTACAGTCATGTGAAGTAGACCCATATATATATATATATATATATATATATATATATATATATATATATATATATATATAAATATATTTACCAAGACTGACTTACTTCACCACACAGAATTGAGTTTGTTTCTTCAGAGAACTGATTAAAATTAAAAGTTTAATTATGAAGTTATCAATTACAAAGACTGTAGCATATTGTATATATTTTATTAATCTTTATCTTTAAATGTGTAACTGGAAAAAAAACAAACAAGTGGTCCAACAGGTAGCCAAGATACAGAAAGAAAACTAAACTTGCACCAGTTAACTGAGAATAAAACAACCAAGCTGAACAAACTGCAGAATATTTAAAACAGAAAGTATCGTCTCATTGTTCTTTTCTTTTGTTAAAAGTGACATTTCGGCAGACTAAGAGCATGTACTGTGGAAATCCAAGGAGAGAAACTCCAGATACAAATACAAGCTAACAGCTGGAGAATAAAAAAAAACAATTTAATAAATGTGAATACTGTATGAAAATCTTGGGGTTACAAACAGAGTGCATCAGTCATTTCATTGTAGGACAACAGAGTAACATCCTGCCATCACCCAGAATGATACCGCAGTACAAGGACAAAATGATTGACTTCAACAATTGGCTAAGTGCTTGGTGTCATTCTAAGGGGATCCAGTATCTGTCTGCCTGGGATGACATGATCAACAGACCACGATGCTTTGCCAGAGATGGCCTGTACCTGTCGCCCTTGAGATTCCGGATACTGTCTAAGGCTTTTGTCACCCCCTATAGTGCCTTTCTTAGGCAAGGTTCAAATGACAAATTCACCACTGTAACAGGTACAAGCAAGCAAAAACTGAGGGTAATGCTACTCAATGCTAGAAGTCTAAACCTCAAAATGCACTCACTCGAGGCACTCCTTAAAATGGAGAACATCGACATCTGTGCAGTGACAGAGACCTGGTTCAAAGCTCCAGAGAGCAGCCCTGCATTACCAAGTTATAATTCATACCACACCGTTTGGCCACCTAACCTGACCGAAACACTAAAGGCGGAGGCATGTCCATATTCATTAAGGATATCCACACCTTCAGGCTAGTTGCACAGCATAATGCATCTGAGATTATCCAAGTGCAACTAACTCTGGTCAAGACCACAATCCAAATTGTAGCTTGCTACAGACTCCCCACCATGCCCCAGGATTCCCACTCCTCATTTCTTGATTCACTGGAAAATATTAAGGTACAACTCAACACCCTAATAATGGACGATTTCAACTACCTCACTATTAACTGGGAAAACTACTCATGTACCAACTCTTTTGCTCAACGTTTTCTGGAATTTATAAATTCCAATGCCTTGGATCAACCTATCCACACCTCCACCAGGGGCAGCAATATCCTAGACCTTGTCATTACCAACATATGCGACCGGTGTTCCACACCAGAGGTCAATTCCTCGTTGGTCAGATCCGACCACAAGCTAATCACCCTAGACATCCACATCCAGCTCCCACCCCCCATTATGGAAACCACTGTATAGAATTTCTCCAAAGCCAACTTCACGCTTCTTAAGACAGAAGTGGCAAACTTCACAACACCCATCCAGATGGATAATAGAGGTATGACTGTTGAATCTTACACAAATGCACTTTATAAGCACTTACATGAGCGCATGGATCGTGCTATCCCTAACAGAACCAATATGCTGTCCTCCAAAAAAAGGAAGCCAATCTGGTGGTCCCCTGCCATGAACAAACTCTACAACAGAAGAAAGAAACTGTTGCAAAAAAAAGTAAAATCCCATGATTGGAGGAACTCCCTGGTCAGCCTCAGTAAGAAGCTGAGATCCCTTATAAAATCGTCCAAAGCTAGTTACAAAAACAAAATTGCCACTGATTCTAAAGACAACCACAAAGCATTCTATAGCTATGTCAAGAATCTCAATGACAACACTCAGATCTGCTCTGAGTTACAGCGCAATGGCACTAAATGTACAGAACCAACTGATATTGCCAACATCCTGGCAGATAGGTTCAGTGCTAACATTACCCCCTCTCACCTAAAGAGCCCATCTCTATACTGGAAGAATGCAAAGTTCCTGTAATTATGGCTGCACAGGTAAAAAACACACTCTCCAAAGCCAAGTACACAGCATCCATGGGACCTGACAACATCCCAGGCTGTGTTCTACACGAACTACAGAACAAACTGGCACCCCACTTAAGTACCATGTTCAATCATAGCCTCACCTCAGGCTTTGTGCCCACTGAATGATGCACAGTGACGGTTATTACACTCCACAAAGGGGGAGCCACCACGGACTCCAGGAACTACCACCCCATTAGCCTGACGAGTTTGGTCTGCAAGCCCATGGAACGTATCATCATGGAACTTATAAACAAAGACAATGGTAATCTCCAAACTCTGAACCCCACCCAGTTTGGGTTTGTAAAAGGCAGATCATGTCTCCTAACCTGATCGACTTCTTTGAAGAAGTCACCAAAGCCATAGACAAGGGTAAGGTGGTTCACACAGCCCATCTAGATCTTGCCAAGGCTTTTGACACCATCCCCCACTCTGGAATTATAGATAAACTCACTAAACTAGGTATAAATCCCTATGTCACAAGAAGGGTTGCCAACTAGCTCACTGACAGAACCCACACTGTGAAAGTAGCAGACTCCAAATCTGACTTCAGACCAGTGACACGTGGAGTACCACAGAGTTCAGTCCTTGGTCCTTTCCTGTTTAGTTAGATAGAAACAACTCTGATCCAAAACAGTACCAAAACAGCAAAATCTTCAGAAATCAGGAATCAAAAAACAGGAACCAAAGTCAGATCCAAAAGCAAACTCTTTATTCTCCAGCGCCTCGGTGTAACCACCTTTCAAGAGTATACATTCTCACTGAAAGAATGGATATATATATATATATATATATATATATATATATATATATATATATATATATATATATACTCATAGCAATTAATTAAACAATTAATTAAACAATTATGTTCAAAAAAGTCTTAAAGCAGACACCTCCAGTTTATTTCATTATTCAATCCACAGGGTGTCATTGTATTGTATTTCAAAATAAAAATACTTTCCTTATATTGTAAGTTATATTTCAAAGCATTTTCATCATTACAAAGACATTTCACACTTTCTAAAACTGTTCCTGTTAAAAATGAAGCATCACTATTATGATAAACACTAAAATGTGTGACAATAAATTTATTTTCCCTTTTATGTCTTATGTCTCTAATGTGCTCACCTAACCTAATACGAAACTCTCTTTTAGTTTCACCTATATAATATAATCCACAGGGACAGTGTAAAGCATACACAACTCCCTTGCTTCTACAGGTAAAACTATCTCTTACTGTGAACCTAATGTTGTTAATATAATTAAATGTTCTAACTATATTCCTACAAACACTGCATCTACTGCAACATCTTGTACCAAATTCACTTAGTGGTCTAAGTAAACAAAATTTTGGCATTACAAATTTATCATGTACCACCATATCTTTCAAATTTCTTCCCCTTTTATAGGAGAATAAAGGTTTTTGTGGCAAAATGTGCATCAACACCTTGTCTTTCACTAAAAATTTCCAAAAATGTTCCACTACATCCTTTATGTCTTCACTTTTTACATTATATGTAGAGACAAAATAAATATCCTTACAAGTTTTATCACTGGTTGCCAGATGATATTTCTTATAATGGTGATGTTCACCCTTATTACATTTATTCCTTACCATATTATTCTCCTTTTTTACCTTCATAAGGGCATTTTCTAAAATATTCACACTGTACCCTCTTTTCAAAAACATATTATATGTGATATCCCATTCCCTTTGTAGATTTTCTTGTGTGTTACATAATCTAGATACCCTTGCCAATTCCCCATAAGGGAGAGCTTCCAAAGTATGTCCAGGATGGCAACTCGATGCATGCAGGTATTGATTACCATCTATAAACTTCCTATGTATATTTGATATAATTTTACCATGTTCTGTACCCTCCAAAACAAGATCCAAGAATATTACTTTGTTTCCCTTCTGTATTCCATCAAATTCTAACCCAAATGGGCTACCATGTAAGTCTGTCAAAAATTCATTAACTGAATCAAAACCACCATCACAAATAAAAATCAAGTCATCTATGTAATGAAAATAAAACACATTACATTTCATAAAATTTAACTCAAATAGAAATTTCCTTTCAAAAAATTTCATAAACAAATTGGCATACATGGGGGCAAAAGCTGCCCCCATTGCTGTACCTTGTTTCTGTCGATACAAAACATCATTAAAAATAAAATAATTATTCTTTAAACAGAAATCCAACAAATCTACTATGAAATCAACAGAAGGGTTATCTTTTAAAGAAGATCTCACTGCATTGAGGCCATCATCATGTCTAATAGAGGTATATAGACTTTTAACATCCATAACCAACCAATACATTTTGTTGTTCCAAGAAATAGAGGATATTTTGTTTAAAAATTCCATACTATCTTTGATGTAAACTGGAGATTTAACTACATAAGGTAAAAATATTCTATGTAAAATCAAACCAGTGTTATGTAGGAAATAGTTGCAGGCTGAAATAATGGGTTGACCTGGGGGATTATGTAAGTTCTTATGTATTTTTGGTAAACAAAAGAATACAGCTAGGTCCTTTCTATCATTGTCTAACCTATTTCTCACATCCTTCTCTGTAAAAAAACCCAGCCTGACTCCTCTGTCCAACATGTGTTTAAATTTTGTAACAGCCTTTTGATAATGAATCATATTGCTTCTTTCATATGTTGTTTTATCCTGCAAATGATTCATACACATCTCAAAATATTGCACAACACTCATTATAACAATTTTATTTCCCTTATCGGAAGGATTGATAATAATATCCTTCCTGTCACATAATTCTTTTAAAGCACTCCATTCTTTATAAGTTAAGTTATATAAACTATTACACCTATTCAATTTCATATTTCTACATATATTCTCACATTCAAATTTAATCATAGAGCCATAATGAATAGCTCTCTGGTTAATAAAAGGCGGAATAAATTTGTTAGAAGAAGCTACATAAGACATATCTATTGCATTGCCAACAATAGGAAATTGCACATCATCATTACTTATACATTCATCACATGAATAAAAACTATCCTCAGATTCACATGAAGAAAAGCCTCCATGTGCAGAATTAGAACATCCTTGGTCCCTGCTAAAATGAACTTTCAAATGTATCTTCCTAAGAAATTTAAAGATATCTTGCTGTATCAAATATTCTTTAGGAAAAACAGTAGGTATAAACTTTAAACCTAAACATAACACAGCAAACTGTTCATCAGACAAATCACAACCAGATAAATTAAGAACAATACTTTTATCATTAAAGTCATTACTGTTTAAATTTCTTGTTGTTATATTGTTGTCCATACCTCCGATTCTGACGAAAATTGTCAGGTTGATTGAATTTCTGAACAGAGACATCTTGCTCATAACTTCTCAGGTGTTTCTGTCCCTGTTGAAATGTTCATTCCTGGTGCTGCATGCCTCCATTATTAAACTCCTGTTGCATCCTACATGGTTGTGCTGGTCTAGGTAATTCCGAAAATTCCATACTGGTGTCCGACCTAAACTCTTCCCCCGAAGAAGCAAAAGAAGAATACAATGGTGCATCAGTGAATCTTACCCTCCTACATTGTTTCCGCTGATGTTCTGTCCAATTAGGAGGGTAAGAAAATGCAGTCCCTGCTTCATATTCATTGATATCATGTATTAATTTTGTTTTCTTTTGTTTTACAAGTTCATTCTCTAGATTATTCAGTTTCTCATTAGTCTTCTCCATGAAAGACTTCATATTTTCTAGACTCACAGATGAACTAATACTATGTGAAAGGGAAACCAGCTCCTGTTTAAGAGACTGATGTTTGAGCTGGTCCCTTTCCAACAGAATGTGAAGCCACTCTAATACACACTTGTGTGCTGCTATGAACCAGCGTTCCTTAAATTTCTTATCAGCAGCACAATTCAAGTTAAATGGTGTACTAGGATTCTTTACAAATCTAAGACCTCTAGGTGTAATATTCAAGCTAATATATTTTTGCAAACCTAAAATGTTAAAGTGCACCCTTGTCTCTTTCTCAATCAACCTGTCATATTTTTGATACAGTTCTCTGATTTCTGGAGACACACTTTGAAATTTATGTCCCACAGAAACAAAAGGGACAAGCAGTCTTTTATTTCTTTCTTGCAAAAATTGATCAAAAAATTGACAGTCTCTCACTTCAGGTTGACGTGCATCCACAGGAACATGTGCAGAAACATTTACGGCAGGTCTAGAACCTGAAAAAAACTGCTCAATAGTTCTCTGTTGAGCAGAATAAATCATAGAGCTTTCAGCCCCTACAGTACCTTGTTGCAAAGCTGTGTTCTCCCGAAAAACCCTGGGAATATCCAAATTAGGATCAGTCAACATCCCTGGATAATTACACAAACTCAACTCCACACACCTTCAGATAGAAACAACTCTGATCCAAAACAGTACCAAAACAGCAAAATCTTCAGAAGTCAGGAATCGAAAAACAGGAACCAAAGTCAGATCCAAAAGCAAACTCTTTATTCTCCAGCGCCTCGGTGTAACCACCTTTCAAGAGTATACATTCTCACTGAAAGAATGGATATATATATATATATATACTCATAGCAATTATTTAAACAATTAATTAAACAATTATGTTCAAAAAAGTTTTAAAGCAGACACCTCCAGTTTATTTCATTATTCAGTCCACAGGGTGTCATTGTATTGTATTTCAAAATAAAAATACTTTCCTTATATTGTAAGTTATATTTCAAAGCATTTTCATTATTACAAAGGCATTTCACACTTTCTAAAACTGTTCCTGTTAAAAATGAAGCATCACTATTATGATAAACACTAAAATGTGTGGCAATAAATTTATTTTCCCTTTTATGTCTTATGTCTCTAATGTGCTCACCTAACCTAATACGAAACTGCTGCTGCACGCAATATGGCCAACAAGCGATCCAGGAACGAGCTCCTCAACCGTTTAAACATAGGGCAGTGGTGCGCAAATGGGATCAGTCCAAAAATAAGAAAAAAAGTTGGAAATAAGCTTTTAAACCAAAATCAGCATTCTGCCATAATAGTCAATGGCATGCATAACACAAGACCATGGAATAGTAGTTGTTAAGGGGGAAGGCTGAGTGTCGGTTTTGTAACCATGCATTAGCAGTCAGTTTTATGCAAATGAGGGGAATAATACTGAATCACAGATTTCCCCTCAGTGCTAGTTTGCACCCAACCATGTAGGTGCAATAACACCATGGTCTAAGCCTAAGAGCTAGATGACCTCATGAGGGGGAGTGTCATGACTGCTGTAACCTTATTGGAGCACAGTGGCCTGTGTTTGCCCTTAGCTAAGCACAGCTAAGGAAGGGAGCGTGTCTGAAGCTGCCTAGCAGTATTTACATTGCATAAATGGGTGGGCGCACTGTGCACCAGGTTTTAAACAACCCCCCCAGGAAATAGCAGCTCTGTTCACATCTGAGCACTGGGTATGCACCACGCGCCTCGGGGCTTAAACGGGAAGGAAAACAGCAATAGGAAGGCAATCAATGAGAACTAGCATAGCTGGCAGGTGAAATGTATCAGAATCAGCCAATTACACATGGAACAGCCCAGCCCAGCACTACTATAAACTATGCAAACACCTTCCAGTCTGTTTTTTTCCCACAAACTCTACAGCACTGGTGTACACAGACAGGGAAATTTTACCTTACAAAACTAACAAAATGATAGGGACTGCTGTCACTCTCATACATCAATATGTGGAAGAGGCTGAGGGTGGTGAGGATTAGAATGCTGATGACCAACCCACAGTGAGGAGAAGGAGAAAAGTGTGTACAGACCCAGGGTAACCTGCCAGGGGCTACATGAGCTGGAGATAGTGGAGACCTATATGGTGGACAGGGACTTCCTACAGCAAATTGTTGAGCTGTGCCGACCATGCCTCACACACACAACCAACAGAGGGGAACCCATCCCAGTGGATACCAAGGTATATGTAGGCTTAAGAATACTAGCCACAGGTACCTTCCAAAGGCCAACTGGGGATATCATGGGGATCTCACAGGCATTAGCATCCAGTTCCTGGATGCCATGTCAGCACATGCTGGTGAGCACATATATTTCCTCAACACCTGTGAGGCATTGACCAGCAATATGGGTCTCTTCCACCAAATAGCAGAATACCCTAAGGTTGTGGGTGCTATAGACTGCACGCAAATACACATCAAAGCACCACCCGGCAAGTGGGTAAGGTCTAAATAAACCACAAGGGCTTCCCCTCCATCAACTGCCAGGTCATGTGTGATGCCCAGGGCATTGTAATGAATGTGTGTGCTGGCAGCCCTGGAAGCTACCACGACTCCGACATCTGCCATATGACACAGCTGTACCAAAGATTTCCCACTGGGGACATCCCATATGGCCACCTAGTGATGCTGGTTACGCACTGCGGCCTTGGCTGATGACACCCATCAGAAATGCACACACACCTGAACAAGAACTCCATAATGAGGCACATGCACAAACCAGAATCATAATAGAGCATATGTTTGGGATGCTCTTGTCATGGTTCCGGTGCCAGGACATATCTGGTGGAACCTTGCAGTACTCTACAGCTACATGTACACAGATTTTCATTGTATGTGCCATGCTACATAATATGATCCTGCGCAAACAGCTGCAGCAGGAACAGCATGGGGCAGGGCCACACAACCCCCACCATTGCCAAGGCCAGCACAGGCACAGAGTGACTCAGAGGAGGAATAAACTGAACCTGCCCATATAGGCAGAAGGAGGCGTGCCTAGCATTCCCAGGCTTTGGCAAAGAGGCAACACATAGCACATACACATACACTGACAAGGTAGGAACCCAGGGAATGACACCTCTCTCTGACTTGCACATACAGTAAAAGGGATGCCAACCATGACACTACCTGTGCTTTACCATGTATAGGGAGTGTACTATGTGCATCCGACATAGTCAGCCCTCCAGCACCATTCTCAATACTGGCACAGCCACAAGGTAAGTCACTCTTCCTATCAATTGTTGAATGGAGTAGCATGTTCTGCTAGTTGTATCTATGGTATGGATGTGAGCATGCAAGGGAATCGGGTGGCTGAATGGGATGGCAGCAGATAGTGGACATTTATATGGGCAGCATGAAATCCATAACAAATACTGGTGTCAACAAAGTAGGCAGTACTAGTCAAGGTGACAAATCCCACTGCAGTACATGTGGTGGCCCAAATGTGTGTCCATAGGACACACACATGCATGTCAGTGAGGCTCACATACCCAACACCAGCCTCAGCCAGCAGGACAGGTGTAGATGACCATGAAGAAAGGCTGTGCTAAAGCCTCCAATTAATGGCAATGGAAAACAGCCCCCCTCCAGACCTACACAGACAGAATACAACAGGTTAGACAGTTGGATGTTAGTTCTGAAAGGTAAGAAATCTGAAACTGAAATGTAGGTCAATAAAACCTAAGATCTGTACTACACTGATATGCCTCTAGTCTGCATGATAGGTCAGAATACAGAATGAATTGGAGGCCAACAGAGTACCTGAAACACCAATACAGTCATAGCAAATGTTTACAGTTGTCATGTGTGCTCCCCCCACAATCCTATATAGAAATGCAGTAACATGTACATGTGGGTTTAATAACAGTGGAGCACAGATTACCTGAGCTGGCCCAATTTACAGGCTAGATTGTTGCATGTGTACAATATGCAGTGCTCTGTGTTAGGTTGCTGTGTGTTGAATATTGTGTGGAAATGGTCAGCATGTAGCATGGAGGGTTGTGACCTGATGGGCTATGGCTAGTACTGTCTATGACAGGGCCATGTTCTGACAACTGCAGTGCCAACCACAATACATCCCAGCAAGACCCAATTCAGCAGTCATCCATACTCATTGTTCAGATGTCAATATCTGTCACCGTCTGAAAGATGGACATGCCATGAATGTGGGCCCAGACATACACACAGTACACAGGTGGAAGTACCCTAGACCGAGAACATAAAATGTGACTGTCAACTGCACATACCTTTGGAATTGTACATACAGGTTAGCAGCACATTAGTTGTCGGTGTAGTATGGAATACTGATGTTGTCTGGCCAAACACTGGCAGACCACAAAAGGCAGAGTTATGAAGTAATGAGTGATTGGTGATGTCCCCGCACAAGGCAGCATAAGGGGAATGTCCCAGGTATATCTGTGAGTCAGCTGCAGATAGCTTCCATATCACACATGCACTCAGCTCATCCCACCATCAACCACAGGTTTATCACAGGTCATATCCTTGCTGTAGGGAATGAGTACAGTATGACCCCACTTCTGTATGGGAATACCCACAGAATGCAGCCTGCTGAAGAGGTGTCCTATGCAAGGTGTGTCCGTAGCTGTAAGCAGCACCCTGCCAGCATCCAGAACAATGGATTAATATGGACAGGAACTATTGCCATTATCACCTCGCACACTTACCCTGTCACCCCAGGGGAATCCAGTGGCTCACAGCCTGAGACTGTAGGAGTGACAGAATGCACTGGCCTGCTACAGATGGCCTGCATCACTACCAAATGCTCTACAGTCCTCTGTCAAAGGCCTGTGCCTCACCTGTACTGCCAATGTATATTATCTCATGGGGTCCCAACTAACAACATAACACAGTCCACAGAACACAAATGCAAGGCCATGTCAACAAATCCCAGTAGCATGCACACCATGTCCTACTGCATGAACTGTGGACCAACCCCTAAATACCACTGGGATGAAGGAACAACTATATGGATACTTCTCAGATATCACTCGCATAATGTTAGGAAGAGGATAGAATAACAGAGTGGGGGTGTAGAAGCATGGAGGACATGGAGTGTGTGAAGTCTGAAACTTTGATGTGTGCCCATAATTCTCCTGCCTGCAAACCCAGTAATGGGTGGCTTCAAACCCCCTCTTAAACCACAATGTGAAGGTGAACTGACCAGATATATGAGCCCTGCCTCTGGGTAATTTGGGTGAATTTGTACAGCTGAGAGGTATGGCCACAGCAGGATATGGCCATTCTGTTATGTCGATAGATGTACAGCCTCAGCCAGCACAGTACCAAGGTGCTGGACCATTTACACAGATAGGGTTGCCACCTTTTTAGATGGCCAAAGTGGGACAATTGTGGTACAAACATCAGATTTTGCAGGCCAAAACATACCCATGGCCAGTACAAGGGACAGAACTTCACTTTTTTGCCTAAATAAAAGCTTATTCTTGTAGCATTGTAGTTGCTTGTTCTGTTTCTTATAACATTTAGGTGTTTCATATACAGAATAACTGTTTTATGCAACTATTACATAAAATATAGGAAATAATGTTGCCCTAATATTTCAAGACAGTTGCCATTCTTACAATATTTTTGCAGGACACAACTACCCAAAGAGGGACTGTCCCTCGCAAAGTGGGACAGGTGGAAACCCTATACACAGACCCATCAGCAAGTGTCTGTAGCTACCCCTCCAGAATGGCATGAGTGTGCAAGAATATGTAGGCTGCAGACCACAATACTGGACACAGCTTCATTCATCTTGTATTTCCCAGGAAATCACTGTGAGCAAATAAGTATATCTGTCAGTAGTTGATGACATAATACATCACAGTGTAAAACAGTACACATGTCTGAATATCTCTGCTAACACCAACCATATAACACAAGCAGCACAGACACAATAGTTACAGTATCCCACTATCTTTTGCCCATTGTGACTCCACATTGTCAACCTATCTACAGATATCCTGCAAAAACAGGTTGCTAGCTGTAGGTGCAGAACACAAAATCCTAGACTGGAGTATAACCTATCTGGAATGGATTCACACACTCAATACAAAAGGTCATACTGGGCATGCTCCAGCACTTAGAGAAATGAAGCCCATGTCTGACAACAACAGTGGACTATACCTCTCTGTCTGTCGGAGATGTTTGTGCACACACATCATATTGCACACCATTTTTGCTTTCCATAGGTTCATAGGTTGTTACTAGGCTATCAGCCCTTGGGCTTATACAAGCCTAGCCATAACAATTCCCTGGCTATTTCTTCCCATAATATTTACTTCCCTGGACCCCTGTCTAGCAGAGAGACTGACGTGATTCAGAGGGTGAATTTCCTATCTCCCATCCAACCGTCAAGGTTCCTTTTGTAGAGGGCCAAAGAGGCACTCTGCTTGACATGTATGGGTATCCAGAGTCTGGGGAGTCTCTGGGTCAGGAACCTATCCCTCTAGCATGTTTTGTTCATTTTGATGACAAGGTTTAGATCCCTAGAGCATGTGACTCTGAGGGATTGGGATTTCTTTAAGTGTAGCATGTCCAACAGCTCTGGGTTTGACATGGCCTTGTATGTTAAGCAGAGATTGCCTCTGAGTAGACGATATGCGACAGCATATAGCTGGTGTTTTTTTAGATGGTCAGCATAGGGCATCTGCTTTAGGCCTGTGCTTCTTTTATTGAGGTATTTCTGTGGCCTTTCCAGTTGTTGCAGGTGTCTTAAAAGGTACATACCAAATGGATCATTGTATTCTATAATGAGTCTTATGAGGGATGAGTGCAATGGGACAATGACCTCCTTTTTTCTGGATGAAAAGCTATTAGTGATGAGGTGTGCCACATAGAAGGATTTCCTGACCGCTATGACTATGTGGTTATCGAAGGTGAGACCACTGCCCACCTGTGTCCCTAAGTCTCTTATCACACTTTCAGTGTTTAGTGTACTGCCACCTATGTGGTAATTCACAGGTACATGTTTTTACCCAAAGGGAATAACTGTACAGTTCTTGGCATTGAGCTTGAGCCCATGGCTCTGGCACAAAGCATATGTTTCTGTAAGGCCCTTTTATCCACATCATTGGGGATTCAGTAATGGCTCCCAGTTTGCATTCATCTGTGAACTTTGTTTGCCAGAGTCACTTAGTGTTGGCGTGTACTTCAGAGAAGTAGATGTCAGACAAGAGCGGTCCCAGGACTGAATGCTGAGGTACTCCACTTGTCTGGAGCTGGATTTGGAGTTGGCTAATTTCACAGTGTAGGTTCTGTCAGTAAGCCAATTGGCAACCCATCGAGTGACATAGGGATTAATGCCCAGCATAGTAAGTTTATCTATGATTCCAGAGTGGGGGTGGTGTTGAAGGCCTTGGTGAGGTCCAGATAGGCTGTGTGGACCACCTCACCTTCATCCACAGCTCTGGAGACTGATTCAAAGAAGTCAGTCAGGTTCAGGAGACAAGAACAAGACTGGCCCTTCATGAACCCAAACTGGGTGGGGTCCAGTGTTTGAAGGTTACCAATGTCTTTGTTTATAAGTTCCATGATAATACATTCCATGGCCTTGCAGATCAGGCTCATCAGACTGATGAGGCGGTAGTTCACTTGTGGAGTGGGATAACTGTAGCTGTGCACCACTCAGTGAGCACAAAGCCTGAGGTGAGGCTATGATTAAACATGACACTTAGGTGAGGTGCCAGTTCATTTTGTAGTTCATGTAGCAC
>NC_056740.1:475613493-475630993 GCF_019279795.1 Protopterus annectens
GCCAGAATGTGTTTGGCTTTTGCCACCCATTTTAAATTTATTTTGCTATGTCCTTTTTCGAGGTTAGTATACTGTGCCTCTGTCTAACAGTGACACAGAAGTGATACCCGCGGTAAACCTATGATCTCCCATCCACTCATCAAGATTCCTCTTGAAGACAGTCAATGAGGGACTCTGCCTAACCTGGACTGGGATTTTATTCCAGAGTGAAGGGAGCCTCTGGGTTATGAATCTGTCCCTCCAGCATGTCCTATTTATTTCATTGCTGAGGTTCAAGTCTCTCAAGTGCGTAGCTCGATGGGATTTGGATTTTCTGAGGTGCAGCATGTCCATTAATTCCAGGTTGGACATGGCTTTATACGTCAGGCACAGATCACCTCTGAACAGGCGGTATGCTACTGAGTAGAGCTGGAGTTTCTTTAACCAGGCAGCATATGGCATCTGTTTGAGCCCTTTGATCCTCTTGGTGAGGTACTTTTGGGGTCTTTCCAGTTGCTGCAGGTGTCTGGTAAGGTACATCCCAAAAGGGGCATTGTACTCAATTATGGGCCTGATGAGGGATGAGTAAAGAGGCACGATGACCTGCCCTGATCTAGATGTGAATCCCTTCATGATTAGGTGGTCTATATAAAATGTTTTTCTAACCACTTTGGCCACGTGGTTGTCAAATGAGAGATTGCTATCAACTTGGGTCCCCAGGTCCCTAATTACTTCTTCTGTACTTAATGGATTACCACCTGTGTGGTAATTTGTGGGCACTTTGTTTTTGCCAAAGGGGATGACTATACACTTTTTGGCGTTTAGCTTGAGGCCATGGCTCTGGCCCCAGTTGTCTGTTTCTATGAGGCCCTTTTGGAGGATGCTTGTGTCTGCTGGAGAGTCTATTATGGCACCCAGTTTGCAGTCATCTGCGAACTTGGTCAGCCACAGTCCTTCCATGTTGGCCTGTACCTCCGAGAAATATATACTGACCAAGAGAGGTCCCAAGACTGAGCCTTGTGGGACGCCACTTGTAACTGGTTTGGAGTCTGACATGGCTCCAGCTATTCTAACCATGTGGGTTCTGTCCTTGAGCCAGTTTGCAACCCATCTAGTGACATAGGGGTTTATATTTAAGCTGGTGAGCTTATCTATAATGCCCGAGTGGGGTATTGTATCAAAGGCTTTTGTGAGGTCCAGGTAGGCTGTGTGGACCACCTTCCCCTCGTCAATCGCCTTGGTGACTGTTTCAAAGAAATCAACCAGGTTTAAAGGGCAGTATCTGCCCTTAACAAAGCCGAACTAGGTAGGATCCAGTGTCTGTAGGTCCCCAATATCTTTATTTATGAGGTCCATGATGATCCTTTCCATAGCTTTGCAGACTAAGCTAGTCAGGCTTATGGGGCGATAGTTTCCAGGATCCGTTGAGGCACCACCTTTATGGAGAGGGACCACTTTTGCTGTACGCCACTCTTTGGGCACATATCCTGTAGTAAGGCTGAGATTGAACAGTAGTTTTATGTTTGGGTTTAGCTCTTCTTGGAGTTCATGTAGGATGCAGCCCAGGACACCATCTGGTACCATTGATGCTGTGTTTTTTTGCTTTGGAGAGGGCAGCTCTTACCTGAGCATCTGAGATGTCAGGGGGGCAGCACTCTGCTGGGATAGATATTTGCCCTTTTGGTGGGCAGGGGGGGGGAGAAGTTTGCGCTGAACCTGTCAGCTAGGATGTTGGCAATGTCTGTGGGTTCAGTGTATTTTTTGTCATTTTGGACTAATTCTGAGCATATCTGGGAATTACCACCCAGGTTCCTAACATAACTAAAGAAAGCCTTGTGATTATCCATATTGTTCTGTGCAATTTTTCTCTCGAAGCTGACCTTAGACAATTTTATGAGTGCCCGTAGTTTTTTGCTAATGCTGATCAGTGATGCCTTCCCTTTTTGGGATTTTGCTCTATCATTTAGTAGCTTCCTCCTTCTATTGTATAGTTTGTTTATGGCTGGGGTCCACCAGACAGGATGTCTGCCTTTGGAGGATTGGGTCTTGGTTTTATTCGGGATCGCATGATCCATGCATTCCTGAAGGTGTTCATAGAATGCGTTTATAAAGGATTCTGCGTTCTGGGCCGTATTTTCCACAGGCCCGGGGGCTTTCAAGGATTCCACCTTGGTTTTGAGGAGTGCGAAATTTGCTTTAGAGAAGTTTTTCACTGTGGTTTTCTGGGCAGGGGGTGGGGTCGGGATGTGAATATCCAGTGAGATTAGTTTATGGTCTGATCTTACCAGTGAGAGATACACTTCTGGTCTGGAGCATAGAGTCCCCATGTTGGTGATGATCAGGTCCAGTATGTTTTCCCCTCTTGTGGGAGTGGTAACAAGTTGTTCCATAGCATTTGAGTTTATAAATTCTAGGAACCTTTGGACTAGGGTGTTGGAGCTAGAGTAATGCTCCCAGTCTATGTTTGGGTAGTTGAAGTCGCCTAATATAATGGTGTTTGGAAAGACCTTCATATTTTCCAGTGTTCTTAGGAAGGCTGAGTGGGGTTCCTGGGTTTGGGAGGGTGGTCTGTAGCAGGCTATAAACTGGAAGGCAGTTTTATCCACTGTTAGTTGTACATGGATAGTCTCTGATGCTTCGTGCTTTGCCACCAACCTGGAGGTGTGGGTATCTTTGATGAATATCGATACTCCCCCTCCTTTTGTGGTTCGGTCCAAGTTTTGGGGCCAAAAAGCATGGTATGAGGTATAACCTGGTAGTGCTGGGGTGCTCTCAGGAGCCCTGAACCAGGTTTCTGTTAGTGCACAGATATCGATGTTCTCCATGCTAAGGAGAGTTTCAAGTGCATGCATCTTGAGGTTTAGCCTTCTGGCGTTGAGTAGCATTACTCTTAGTTTCTTATCTCTTGTGATAACTATAGAGGTGGGTTTGTCTTTTGAGCCTTGCCTAAAAAAGGCACTATAGGGGTTGCAAGAGCCTTTGCCAATATCCGAAAGCCCAGGGGTGACAGGTGCAAGCCGTCCCTAGCGAAGCATCGTGGCTTGTCGAGCATATCATCCCAAGCTGACAGGCATTGGATCCCCTTTGAATGACACCAGTACTTAAGCCAATTGTTGAAATTGATCATCTTGTCTTCATATTGTGGCATCATTCTTGGTGAGGGTAAGATGCTACTCAAGGTCAGGGTCATACCTGCCTGGGCTACATGCTCAGAGTGCTCCTTTATGTCTCTTTTCATGTAGTCCAGGGAGGTACGTCTCAGGTCATTCCCACCAGCATGGACAATGACTGAGTCATATTTGTACTTGCCTTTGAGTGACCTGAGTGCTTGTGTTATGTGGCGGATCCTAGCGCCCGACAGGCTGCTCACCGTGACCCTCTCCTTGTTCAGCCTGGTGAGCGGGACATCAGTGTGCCTGACGATAGAGTCACCTATTACAAGTGTATCAGGTGTGTTGTTTAGTCTTAAGGGCTGTGACTGTTCGGCACACTGGCTTTGTGAGATATGTGTTGCATGTGTTTTGTTTTTGGGTAGCGGTTGCTTGGGTGTCTGCTTTGGAGGTCTCTGCTGCTTAGGCAGATCTTTATTTAGAGCCTCCGAGTATGTTTTTGTGTGATTATGTGTTTGGTTTGCTGTCATGGTAGGTCTATGTGAGACTGGAATTGTAGTGAGTGTGGTTTCCTTCTCCTCCTGACTGGTTATGCCAGTCCTGAGTTGAGAGAGGTTAGCCTCCAATTTGGCTATATGGTTGCATCTCTCACATGTGTTGGAATTTGTTGGGAGGAGGAGAGGGTTGTCTGTGTACATGAGGCAGTTGTAACATTGCCTCAAGATTCCCAGATTCACCAGCTGGACCAGGGAGGAGATTGACAACTGACCTTTGGACATGCTAGAATTATATTGGGAATTCCTTAATAACTGAAAACAAGGGCCAGTGGAGAGTGAGGGTGTAGTGCTTTTAATTTTTAGTGCTGACTTATATAATTGCTTTAGTGAGCAAGTGCCAGGTAACTTAAGTGCAATGTGTTACAGGTAACTTAAATGCAAAAATGACAAACAGCAACTTTATTTCAAGTGAAACAAGGAAATAAGTACAGTAAGCAATGCAGATATCACTAGTGATTCACAGAAGCACTGAGAAGCCGCGTATTAGGTGGAATTAGCGTTCCAGGGAAATAACAAGCAAACAAACAACAAGCATATAAACAAAGCTAGATTCAGCAGGCCTGGATCTAGTCTATGCTACAGCAAACAAGGTGTACCAATTTCAGTAAGATACAGTTCAAATATTCAGGCACTATAAACCTTTAACCAGAAATTCCCAGCTCAGAAGGGCAGAGTCCAGCCTCTTCTCCCACAAGAGTGCAGACCACGAACCTTCTTTATGTAAAATAACTGGCCTGAAGCCCAAGTGCTTAAACCAGAACTAATACACTTTAAGAATAACAGACACTGGGCTCTCAATCAGCAGTTCCCAACTTAGAAGGATGAAAGCTACCTGTCCTGCCACCACAGTGCATGCCACAAACCTTCCTAATGTAAAACAACTGGTCTGAAGCCCAAGTGCTTAATCCAAAAGACTTAGAATGATAGCTACACTTTAATAAAATTACTACCAAGCAGTAATAAATATAATTGAATATTTTAGAGAATGCCTGGATTAGTGCTCAAGTTACACAAACAAAGCTAGATCCAGCATGCCCGAATCCAGTCTATGCAACAGCAAACAAGGCGCACCAACTTCAGTAAGAAGCAGTTCAGATATGCATGCACTATAAGCCTTTAACCAGAAATTCCCAGCTCAGAAGGGCAGAGTCCAGCCTCTCCTCCCACAAGAGTGCAGACCACGAACCCTCTTAATGTAAAATAACTGGCCTGAAAGCCAAGTGCTTAAACCAGAATTAATACACTTTTCGAATAACAGACACTGAGCCCTCAATCAGCAGTTCCCAACCTAGAAGGATGTAAGCTACCTGTTCTGGCACTACAGTGCAGACCAAAAACCCTCTCAGTGCAAAACAACTGGTCCGAAGCCCAAGTGTTTAAACCAAAAGGCTTATAATGAGTTACACCAAGCAGTAATAAATACAATTGAGTACTTTTAAGATGATGCAAAAGTAAAATAAAGTAGGTAGAAACACAAGCACAGTAAAAGCAGATTAATTTTTTTTTTCTGAACAAGTGCTGAGATCAAAGAGACAGATTGGAGTGCTGAAACTAGAAAACTGGCTAGTTATAAGAAAAAAAAACTAAGTTAGAAGGCTTCCCTCCAACACAGAAGGGCTTGGGGGCTCAGAAGCCTACAAATAGTCTATACCACTTAACAGGAAAGGCAGGAAACAAGCTTACATTTTTTTTTTTTTCTTTCCCAAATGCTCTCTTTGTACACAGTAGGAGTGCCTGAAATCAGAATATGATCTCACTGCACTCAGTTGGGTGAGCAAATGAGATGGGCCTAGAAGGAGTATCCAAACACAAATTTACAAGAGGGGCGGGCAGTTTCAAGGCCACTAAGATTAACACCAAAACAAAAACAAGGAGGGTGGGTGGGACTAACTGAAGAACAGAGTCAAAACTTCCAGTTCAGTTAATATTCCTGCCACAGTTAAAATCAATTTAAATACTGTATTTTTTTTTTAAAAAAGTGCAGATAAAGGTACTTAAATTCTCTTATATGTCCAGTTGAATACAGCAAGTTCTTAGCCGGCCAAAGCTGAGGTTTTTAAGCAGAAAATATTTCACACTGTACCACTTAAATAGGCAGGACAGGAAATCAAAGAATGTGGCTACCCCCACACCTGTAATTACTAGCAAATAACAAAATTCAGCAAATACTGACTAACTTCCAGTTCAGTTAATATAACTGAAGAGCAGAGTCAAAACTTCCAGTTCAGTTAATATTCCTGCCACAGTTAAAATCAATTTAAATACTTTATTTTTTTTTAAAAAAGTGCAGATAAAGGTACTTAAATTCTCTTATACGTCCAGTTGAATACAGCAAGTTCTTAGCCGGCCAAAGCTGAGGTTTTTAAGCAGAAAATATTTCACACTGTACCACTTAAATAGGCAAGCTTAAAAACCTCAGCTTTGGCCGGCTAAGAACTTGCTGTATTCAGCTGTATAAGAATTAATACCTTTATCTGCACTTTTTTCAAAAATACAGTATTTAAATTGATTTTACTGTGGCAGAAATAACTGAACTGAAGTTTTGTCTCTGCTCTTCAGTTATATTAACTGAACTGGAAGTCAGTGTTTGCTGAATTTTATTGCTAGTAATTACAGGTGTGGGAGCCACATTCTTTGATTTCCTGCCCTTGCCTATTTAAGTGGTACAGTGTGAAATATTTTCTGCTTAAAATCCTTAGCTATGGCCGGCTAAGAACTTGCTGTATTCAACTGGACGTATAAGAGTATTTAAGTACCTCTATCCGCACTTTTTTTTAAAAAAAATTACAGTATTTAAATTGATTTTAACTGTAGCAGGAATATTAACTGAAGTGGAAGTTTTGACTCTGCTCTTCAGTTATATTAACTGAACTGGAAGTTAGTCAGTGTTTGCTGAATTTTGTTATTTGCTAGTAATTACAGGTGTGGGGGTAGCCACATTCTTTGATTTCCTGTCCTTGCCTATTTAAGTGGTGCATAGCATGCTTCTATGTGCTGTCATTACAGTAGCAATGGGTGTGAATATACTGTATGGGACACCTGAGTATACATGGCTAGTACAACAATCTTTTCTCTTTGTATGTGTTTCATACAATGGTATTATCCCAGGTTATATGCAGTCACACTTGCATGTATTGTATCATTATGTTACTACTGTTAACAGTGCTTTCCCAAGTAAGAGTAGATTGTAGATTGTAGTACTGGAACCATACACCCCTGCATGCAAAGCTGGACTCTGAGTCCTGACTCTCATGTTCTTGGTATGTTAGTTGTGTGTTATTAAGTATTTGCTGCTGGATATTTATCTGATATGTGGATATTAACTGTAGACTACTATGTGTATCGACATGTCATTGAGGGCTGCTGTCATGTAGTAATGGCACACCTATCAGTGTCAGATGTCTGTCTGTCAAACCATTCATCGTAATGCATAACCTGTTGGCTAGCTGATTTCTGTCTGTCCTCTGTACAGATGTGCAGAAATCAGGTATCCATCTTGGCTGCTTGCAGGCAATCTATGCCTTACTGACACTGACATGTCTGCCCAGCTGTGTTATGAATGCCACAGCTAGGACACCCCACCCTGTATGCACCACATGCCATGGATACCTCAACTAGACTACCACAGTCAACAGAACATGCTTGGGTACAGGTCTCCAACCCAGACACTGGCCATGTTATGTAGTATATGTTGCATACATGTCAACTGGAGCACCTCATTGGCCCTCTGCAAGAGACAACCAGATGATTGGATGTTGCATTTAACTGTCACCCTGAGGATCACTCATGTGGTATCAGTTGATAGATGGGCTGATGACAGATGTCAGGTGGCATGATGCCACTGTACCCACATCCCTTACTCTTGTCATCTTTCCATGGACAATATCCTGGTACATACCTAGGGACACCTGCACCTATGGACCCCAGTACTGACAAATGTGTCAGTGTACATTACTGAGAATAACAGTGTCTGTGTGTTTGTAAACTTGCAGTTGATAATATCCCGAGGGCCTTCTCACACAGTACACCCCCATTGCCATAGTTAGAAATGGCTGATGCTGTAACAGACATTAAATGTACCTTGTTACACTCTTCTCCCTATTGGCTACCTGGAGCTTACAGTACCAGCACAAAACTGTTGTACAAATAGGTAGATAGGCATGGGTTACTCTCTTTGTCCTGGCAAGTGTGTGTATGTGTGCGTGTATATTTGTAGGATACAGCATTTTGAGGCCACATTCTCCAAATACAATACACCTGGCCATACAGTATAAGGGATAGTGATGTCGCTGACATTAAGAGAGCCATGACAAACCATCACCCTACTATCCCCGTGGTATGTGCAAGAAATGCATATCCATGTAGTAGCACTGATGAGATAGACAAGGGGTTGTATTGCAGTCCTGGTCAATGTGTAATTGTGGGTATGTCAGAGTATTATCATTGGTTTCAGTGAGTAAAATATCCAGTGTGGGGTGTGGGTGCTGGGTATAGTGTCTTTACACTATGGTACCCCCAGTTCATGTCCCAAGGTCCACTGTATGAGGACCACTGTCACCATCAACCATACAGGTAACTGATTACACTATCCAGCCCAGTGATGCATGTGTTGTGTGCAAATTATCTGTAACAGAATGGACTCAATGACAAGATAGTTAGCATTGATAAATCCAGGTCTTTCAGATGTGTCCATGACTGTTATGTGTTTGTCAATGTGTATATAACAGTATGCCATACTATGTTTTGTCCATTTACACCCAGTACATCCCCCATTACCATAATGTACAAGGTCTGGTGATGTTCTTCACTTAACAAGAAACTCAGGACACACCTCATCCTAAAAGCTGTGTGGTGTGTGCAGCTTAGGCCAAACACATTAGTAGCAATAAGTACCTAGGTAGGGGTTCTACTCTCAGTGTTGCCAAGTACGTGTGTGTGTGTGTGTGTGTGTGTGTGTGTGTGTGTGTGTGTGTGTGTGTGTGTGTGTGTGTGTGTGTGTGTGTGTGTGTGTGTGTGTGTGTGAAGGGATCTACTTCAGTTTGCAGAAAATACATGTCCCAAGAGGTCATCTGTCCAAGAACTGACTGGCATATGCTAACATTTCAAAGGAATCACCTTGTGGAACATCATTCCATCAAAACTAGTAGTAGATGTCTAAATGCCCTCTTCCTTACTGTATACCTGTACAGCAATACTGGAGTTGGTATATAGAGTTGGGTGTGGATGTTGTGGACACAGCCACCCTCATTGGGGTTATTGTTGTGTGTACCCCTCCCCCCGCTTAGTCTGCTGTAATACTGTACAGTTTATGTTAACAGGTTAAGTAGTTGTCAATCACAGTATGTGTGGTTCTACACCACCCCACACCCTCCAAAGTGCCACCCACACCAGCACACCTATGTTTACCAACTCCAGTATTGCACTACATTGGGGAAGGGGACATATACCCAGCCAGTACCATTGTCCATGACATTAAACTAGCAGACTGATTATTTACTGATGTGATGCTTTGCTTATTTTGTCTTTGCGGAATTGCGTAGGCTAAAATAGGTTCACTGCAAAATTAAGTACATCCATGTGTACAGTATTCTCTGTGTATTGCATCAACACCAAAACCTCTTTGTGTGCATGTTATACACAAACACGTGGTGTGTGCCACCCAGTACACTTAAGGGCTGCTGACATCAGCCACCATGCACTCACCTGTATACACCCCTCAGACCTATCATCCATATGGCACATGCAGTAACTGTTATACAGACCTATTACTTGTATTCAGCTGTACCCAGGTTATGGCACAGTCAAGGTGTCACCACAGTGCCATACCCCTTGTAGGAAACAATAGAAGACCAACATCCTGCTGACACATAGACACCTACAAAACAAACTAAATACATTATGGAGACCACAATCAGTCAGTGTTAATAACAGCTATAATGCATCATGGCTGGACAGCTACACATCCTGACATGTAAGCATTAAACTTTCCTGCTGACAACATGTTACAAAGCATTCCATTGGTACACCATAGTACAGTAACCATGTGCATCAGAACCATATTAGCCTGCCCCTGCATCGATGGTATAGATGACAGGGACGTGGCACAGGTATCATCATATGCACAGGGTGTGCTATGGGTTTGCCCGAGACCTAGGCTGAGCCATTTGGTTGACATAATGTGTGTGTGTTAGGGGGTTTCATTATTAATTGGGCTGTGCAAATGTGGTGTCTGTAGGTATGGAGGTGCCCTAGCTGTATTGGTGATGTGTGTATGTATGTGTGTGTGTGTGTGTGTGTGTGTGTGTGTGTGTGTGTGTGTGTGTGTGTGTGTGTGTGTGTGTGTGTGTGTGTGTGTGTATGTGCATGTATGCACACAGTTCTGCCATGTGGCTGCCCTATACAGGGGATTGTTGGACAGCTGCAGACCATACATGGCAGGGTGTGCAGTTCACCATCTCTGGCCATGGACATGAGAACTGTGCCTGCCAAGGGTTGCATGGGCACTGCCAGGTACAAGCCCAGATATGGTACTCTCCCCTGATGATGACAAATGTCCGCTGGATCTGGGTCCCTGTTGGGACCAGCCAGGGCCACATGTATGTGGCCTACTGTGTTGTGGTGTGGACAGCACCCCCCTGCATTGCTGGTGCTGGTACTGCCACTACGGGAGCAGCTGTGACTTGTTGCACATCCATGTAGACCTCCACCTGTTGGTGTTGCTGACCTACGTCCATGTGGGTGTCGCCCTACTCACACCATATGCTCTAACCCAGACATTGCACAGTCGAGGATTCCCACCATCTCACCTAACCGTCTATCCAGGACTTCTGCAAAGCAATGGAGGGCACTTGCAAGATCACAGAGTTTGTCAATAACAGCAGAATGAGTAGTCCTCTGGAGCCTCAGACTATGTCTGGTATAATGTTCCATATATGCCTGTGCCTCCATGATGGCCCAAAACATGTCAGGTGACACCTGCTGTGGCACTTCTGCCAGGGTCATGATGGCCAGCAGCCCTCCTATGAGCACCCCTGTACATCTGCCTGTGTGGTACCTCTCCAGTCATCCAGCTATGGCTGCTGTGTACAGACACACTTGCCATAGTCACCACACTGTCCTGTCCCATGCCACCACCCACCAACTGTCCCTAATCTATGGCCACTGGTGATGGGGTATGTATAGGCAATGTGACTGTGTGCGGGGATGGGGCAGATAACAGTGAGATGTCAACCGATGGCACAGCTTCAGCCCCTGACAACCTCGCCTGTGCCTCACCATACCTGTCATCATTGTCAGAGTCTGTATGGACACTAACATCAGTTTGCCTGCAGGAGGGATCCTGACCCACCTCACCACCTCTGAGGGGAAAACAAATAATGTACTTTAAGACCTGTACATCATTGCTTACCTCTACACATGCTCACACACACACACACACACACACACACACACACACACACACACACACACACACACACACACACACACTTACAGGTGAGGTGGCACAAAGATATTACACAGACCTCTCATTACCCAACTGTCAACATTCTTGGCATATGGCACTCAACAGCATGCACTGCAGCTATAGTCAATCCCTGTTACCAACATTATACATCTCTGTGATGCATGAGTTGTGCTAGTAGGTGATGCCCCTTCCCCTGAAACACACTTCACCCATGCACACAGTATTGCTGTGCACCTGTTCAGCACCCTGGCATGTACTGTGCACCATACCTCACAAGAGTACACACCATTGCTGAATGTGGATATATGTGGCAGTTATGTTTGCTCTGCTGCTCACAGCCCCTGTGTGTTTGCCTGACACATACCTGGGATGATATGAGGACAGATGTCAATAGTGAATGCCTGACGTCTGATTTACAGATCTCATGTCATCTCATTCACATTGCATGTACAAGCAATAAAATCCAATTACACTGATAACCTTCAATGCTTACTGTGGCTATGAGGAGTGTACGCACCCTTACTGACATGCCACCTTCTACTCTGATATGCCATGGGGCCACAATACTGCATATGTTAACATTACACACACCTGATATGTGACATATGACCTGTGCAATCAAATGCAGTTTCAAACAAATGTGTTAGTTGTGCAGATGCTGATTGAGATGCATACAATATGTGGGTTGCATAAGTGTGCACACCCTTAACATGATGGTTTGTTGCAGCACCTTTTAAGTGAACTACAGCAGCCATTGTTCCTGGAAGGGGTATACTAGCATGGCCCATCTTCACTTGCCATTATTTGGTCACTCTGCCCTACAAATGTCCCCCAAATCTGCCAGAATGCAAGGTCAGCTCATGTGCACAGCCCTTGGAGGTCACACAGTGCCTTCAATATTGCTGTGGAGTCAGGGTTATGTCTGGCACAATTCATGACCTTGACTGTGTTCAGATACAGCCATTATTAGCGAGCTTTGGATGTATGCTTCAGTTCACTGTTGTGTTTCAGGATGACACCCCTCCCCATCCTTAGCCTTTTTGCAGATTCTTGACAACTATGGGCCACACATGAGTGTCATTTTGCATTGCCCCAAATTCAGAACACCATGTCTACCAGCCTAGTTCCTGCTAATGAACAGCACACTGGCACCAGCAAGGTACAGATGGGGATGGTGGACCTGAGGTGGAGTGAGGTGTTGCTTGTACAGCACATTTATCTTTATTAATACTGTCTGTAGGTTTCAGCCTTGGTCTCGGTAAATCATTACACATTGCAACACATGCCTTTGGGAGACTTTATGTTATGCATATGCTACCTGTAGAGAGCCCTGGATGATATTTCCTGTGGAACAACTCTTCCTTCAAATTACCTTAACCCATAGGCCACACTTATGCACAGACCAGGCGATTGTTGACTCAGGTACTGCACAGGCAGTACTTGCTAGACATTCCTGCAAGTCTCACAGTGTTGCTGCATGTTTCTGGGCAGCCTCCATGACCAGTTTGCAACATGTGCTGGTATCTGTCTTGGATGGGCATTTGTTTATTTTCTACATTAATGTTGTCCCATACTTCATACGCACATACGTGACTGTCTGCACTGTATGCCATGGTATATGCAATAGTGAGATAAGGCTACTTCTCCCACTCCTGAGTGCTACCTTTTGGATATGGGATCCATTCCATGGTTTGTAAGATGTGTGCAAGCCACAGCTGCCTCTGTTGCAGGTTAGTGGGCAAATGTCATGGACATACTTCTTAGACAGCTGACCATTACTTGGTGTGATATTGAGTACCTGTACATGATGGAAGGTGCATACTCAAGAAGAGTGAATGCTGTCAGTACCTCAAAAGCTGCTTGCACGGTATGTTATTTGGAGTGTGTGCACACATATGCTTCCAGTGTTTGTTAAGGTATGTATTCTCCATATTTGTTGTCCTAACATAGGATTCCATGTTACACATTCATTGCTCATATTAGGATCACATTACAGGTTGTAAAAGTTGTGGAATGTGGTATTGTGATATGTCGTTGTGTAGATCTGTAACAGTTGCCATTGTAATAGTGGTATATACACTGTTGTAGCACTGTATAAGGGTAATGTTTCAGACATGTCCCTACTGTAGGCCATTTGTCCCACCATTATGTTCATCTCTGTCCACACATCTTGCACTGACAAGTTGTTAGTTATACTGCAGGACTCTTACATACCCTTCAGAGATGCCACAATGGTGACCACTATGATGCAATGCAGTTAACAGCAACAATAAGTGAACATGTACAGCATGCATTATGGGCAGGTGTGTTAAATGTGTGCATGGCAAATAGCATGGCTATAACATTGCCGGTGTATTGGCAAACCTGAACAAAACAACTCCATACTCACCAGCTACAGGCTGTTGCCCCAGAGGTATATCTGAGGGACCTACATAGTTGTGTGAGAGATGTGATGTCAGTAGCCACACTTGTGGCATTGGTCCAGAGTGGAAGCATCATTTCAGTCCATCAACAGTACAAACCCACAATACTAGAGATTATGCACATCTGTTCATTACTACACTGCAGCAACAGACTATGTTATCTGACATATGCATGAAGATACTTTACAGATGAAGATGGATAAGCAACAGTGGTCTACTAATGTGCCATGGGGCCTTACCTGCATGCTCTTTGTCCAATGTGTGGGTAGCACCCACCTCTACAATGCTATCATCAGGTTCTTGGTTTGGCTGGCGGGCGGATGCCCAAAGGCTGGCGAGGAGCTCCTCAGCATGTGTAAGTGGGAGCTGGATGGCATGACCCCCATCGGTGGCTAGCTGGTCCCTCTTAACTGCAGCAGCACACTGATGGGCATGGTGGATGAGGTCAGTGCAACAATGTTGCACCTGCTCATAACTGCAGTTATGCAGGCTGACATTGTTTACCCTGTGGATGAGCTCCTTCCACAGGGCAGTCCTCTCCTGCAGATCATGGGCCGTATGCCCAAAGAGGGTTCTGTGGTGATGCATGAGGTAGTTAATTAGTATTTCATTCTCCTGTGGAGTATAAGCAGGGAGACGCTCTCTTGATATGGTACCTGGAAGACATAAACATGAGAAAATGTCTGAGGACTTCATACTGCAAGGATATAATAGTTGTTAATTGACATCGCTCTCTCCCCACACCATATCTGCAACAATAATATGAACACACAAATCAATGGGTATGTTTGCACCAAATCTACTGTTGGGACATATATCCTATTGTGCAACAAATATTGAAATGTGTTTCTATTCATGTTCATGTTGAAACACTATCATTGGTGGCCTGTTGCTAACAGTATAACCTGCATGCCATTGTAATGGCCACTGTGGTTCTATATATATATGCATTCTGTTTGCTATGCAACTGTTCCAAATCTGGTGTTTTGGGTTATGGGAATATCTATGCATGCTGTTATAACTAATTCTGGATTGTGTTGATTATTACTACCCACATATGTTCTAAAACCACAACACAATAGCATGTTTGGGAAGGCTTTTCCCAGTGGAACCACCTCTCCCACCTCATCTGGCCATGGCACTAGGCCACAGCACATCTTGGACCCAACCCAGGACCTTCTCATCTGCTTGTCCTGCACTACCTTCAGGTGGAACCACCTCAAGGGATGATGCTTGTCCCCCCCCCTGGGGTGCGCACAGACAGGATCCTGTCACCTGAAGTCAGGTCCAGGGTCTGGTGCATAGGGAGCTCAGCACAAAATTGTGGGATCTGCTACACCATCTTGAGGCCCTTGTGACACAATTAGAGGTTCAGCCTGCCCCTACTGCTCAGCCCACAGCACAGCCACCTTCAGGGCCATGAAGGTGCAGTGGTGACTGCCCATGGGTGGGGACCTCAGTCCCACTGTTTCCGTTTGGGAACTCATAGGCTTCCAAATTCCAAACACCCCTCCCTGTCCAAGGTGTTTACCCACCACATGTGTCATATACCACCCCTGTATACTGTCTTGTCTATCTTGTCTGTCTTCCAACCCAACCTACCTTCACAAATATACCTGCTATCCTTCCCCAATATCCCACTCTCACCTTAACAAAAAGGGCAATCTCTTCCCAACACATATTTCACACCATACATAACTGTCCATTTTGCACCCACTTACAACTGCTTACAGGTGCCTTAATCACTCTGTATCCAACAGCCCTTGTTCTGACCAGCAAATAATTTATCAGCTTTTGCAAGTATGTAACCCAGGACCCTGCACACCATAGCCACATCAATTTACCAGTAAGCCATCTGAGCTGCAGATATGTGCGATGTTTTTTCAAACATATCATGCAGCACAGTCATTCAACAGTAGGGAAAATGTGTGTATATATATATATATATATATATATATATATATATATATATATATGTGTGTGTGTGTGTGTGTGTGTGTGTGTGTGTGTGTGTGTGTGTGTGTGTGTGTGTGTGTGTCTGCATATATGTAGACATACATGCATGTGTGTATATATATATATATATATATATATATATATATATATATATATACATATGGAGTGCATTCAGACATCAGGTCCGCACTCTGAACCTCCTTCCTCCACAGCTGCACTGTTCTGCCTTGCTACGGAACAGAGCATCACATGTGGACACAGCCTAACATTATGGGGGGATATATAGGGACAGATCTTAGATAAGCCTATTACAAACCTATGAAGTTTGTGCATGATACATTTCACATTACCATGATTGTTCTGAGGGTGGTGTAGTCTGAAACTCATGTGTCTATTATGACTTCATTACTTCCACCTTCAGCTATTTGCCAGACTAATATACATGTTTGGAGGAACAGAACAAACATTATGATGGCTTACATCTTGTCATTCTGTGCAGATCTGCACAGTCGACAGGTATATCCCACTGCCCACAGGGCCAGATGCTATGTCCATAGCAGTTGTTCAGCAGGACATCATTACAGCAACAAGTCTTGATGACACATATAAATCTTTCAACATCATCTATACCATTATTACAGACCAAGTACTACATTCAATTACATGCACACATGTTTCACATACCTGATTTATTATTGTGCTCTCTTCTGTGTACCACTTGGATATTTTCCTTGTTTGTTTGTATTTTATTTTTTGTTTGTAGTATTATTTTTGTTAGTGTTATTTTTGTTCCTCTCTCTCTCTCTCTCTCTCTCTCTCCACTACAGGGATCGAGGTGGTTTGAATAGGTTGCAGCATGGCTTTTGTAGGTGATGCTCATGATCAGGTGATGGCCTCTGTACTGATTGGTGTTCTTCACTTGCTAATTGCAAGCAGTCATCTGTGTAGTACTTCCAATAGCGAATGTCATAACAACCCACTACTATAAATGACTAAATCATGTGGAAGTTGTCTGCTTACCTTTCCTGTATGGAAGACATCCTTCATGTGTATGGGCAGCAGTGTTATAGACAGCTGGTAGCAATACCTCTTACAACAGGACTTGCAGACACAGGCCAACTATGTTTGTATAAGGTTCCAGACCTACGGACAGTGTGAGTATTACTGTTATATGCATTGAATACTGCTAATTTTACAGGGTTTGTGTGTACATGCTAGTTTTGCATGGAATGCAGTCTGCCTGCATAGCTCTCAATTGTGGGACTAGCCACATGATGGCCAGAGGATTGGCTGTTATGTTTTGTCTGTTCAACACACCGGTCTTGTCTCTGACATATCAGTGGCATTCTCTCCGTTGACTACTATCAGCACATGGCAAAATCCATTTGTGTTTCTGACTTCATATTCCGGAGTAAGGGTATGTTGCAACCAATCCTGTAACACCAGCACCTTTCACGTGTATAAGAGCAATATTGCAAATATGGCCCTGTGTTTCAGCCTCTGTCCTCCACTTGTATACCAGGCTTTGTCCAGATGTCATGCAGTAAGAGGTTGATAGGTCTGGTCTATCATTATTTAGTGCTGACACTTATATACCAGGCTTTGTCCAGATGTCATGCAGTAAAAGGTTGATAGTTAATGGTCTATCATTATTTAGTGCTGACACTTATATACCAGGCTTTGTCCAGATGTCATGCAGTAAAAGGTTGATAGTTAATGGTCTATCATTATTTAGTGCTGACACTTATATACCAGGCTTTGTCCAGATGTCATGCAGTAAGAGGTTGATAGGTCTGGTCTATCATTATTTAGTGCTGACACTTATATACCAGGCTTTGTCCAGATGTCATGCAGTAAGAGGTTGATAGGTCTGGTCTATCATTATTTAGTGCTGACACTTATATACCAGGCTTTGTCCAGATGTCATGCAGTAAGAGGTTGATAGGTCTGGTCTATCATTATTTAGTGCTGACACTTATATACCAGGCTTTGTCCAAATGTCATGCAGTA
>NC_056740.1:475635993-475643493 GCF_019279795.1 Protopterus annectens
ATGTTATTGAATACTACATGCCAGGCCATACTATACCAGAGTAAACACTACCAGTCCAGGATTTACATCTTTATTGACAGGCACAGTTTTCTTATCTAACACTCCTGTGGAGGGAATGTTCGTTAACACTACCTGACTGTTTCTACACATATTCTCAGATTCCAGTTAATATTATGCACATACCTCTCAATCTCTTAATGCACACACTCTGGACAAAGCTTGACAACATGGGGATAGAGATAGGGAAATGTTTTGAATATTGCTGTCATAAACTTGGAGAGTTGCATGAGGGACAGGATTTGTTTTCATATACATTTTAGAAGGTTTTGAGGTCTGAAAATCAAATGTATGTCATTATTTCATGACTACAATTCTGAGATAATCCCACTGATTTGCCAGGTAGACAGAGGAACAGGCAGAAAATATGAGCCAATTATCTGAACATTCTGAAAAATCTGTATAGTTGAGAGGTATGATTATGTATACAGCTTACTACCACTCCCAGGATTCAAACCATGGTTGTGTCTGCTAAAAATACAACAATGTAAGTCACAGTAGAGTGTGCTATTTGGATATTGCTGTCTATCTCTTCAGTGTTTTCTGTCTAAGTCTCTCTTGGTTGTACAATCTGATCTTATACAGACATTCCTAGACATTTTTTATGTAGCACAGTGTGGGTAACAGTGGTTAATACATTATTATTCAAAGAATGCAACAATAAATGCCATACAATACCAGAGTAAACACAACCAGTCCAGGATTTAGAGCTTTATTGCCTTTGGTCAGATGTTTTGCCGTGAGAGATTCAGAGTGTGGATCCAATGTGTGAATACAATTCACATGCATACACACACACACACACACACACACACACACACACACACACACACACACACACACAGATATATATATATATATATATATATATATGTATGTCTACATATATCTATATATATATATATATATATATATATATATATATATATATATATATATATATATATGCATACATACATACATCTACATATAGAAATACAGTTTTTCTACTGTTGAATGTCTGTGCTGCATGATATATTTGAGAAAACATAACATTTCCATATAGCTCAAATGTCTTAGTGGTAAATCACTGTGGCTATCGTGTGCAGGGTCCTGGGTTCAAGAAGTGCAAGGGTTGATTATTTTGCTGCTGGGCAGAACAAGAGCTGTTGGATACAGAGTGAATGAAGCACTTTTAAATGGTTGTAAGTGGGCTTGCACTGGTCTGCGAGATGGTAAGCAATGCTAACATCTGGCTAAATATGCTTACAGACAGCCTGACAGTGCTTAATCTGTGTAGCCATTGCTTGCCGCCATGCAAACAGGCTTAAACCTGCTTACTATTGTTTAAAAGTGCTTACTCTCACTTACCCATGTGCTAATTTCTTTAAAAGAAAAGAGAAAAGGGGTGATAGTAAAGTGGAGAAAAAGGGGGCGCACAGAGGGAAAAACAATAGGGAAAGTAGCTAGGGATGTGCAGGACGGGTGTAGGTAAGGTCGATAGCTGTCCATTTCTTCTACAGCAACAGCTGTGCATATGTACTGAATTTGGAGATAGATTTGGACACTCAAACCCCTGAGAGAGGGGTGAGGACAACAATAATGTGCTGTGAAGCCAATTAGACCAGATTACATGTGTCCAGTGGACACATGTGTGAAATGGACAGCTATGTATGGGGCAAAATTTTGGGGGGAACAGATTGCCCTTTTTTTAAGATGAGACTTGGATGTTGGGGAAGGATAATAGGTATATTTGGGGAGGTGAGTTGGGTAGGAAGACAGACAAGACAGCAGACAGGGGCAGTATATGACACATGTAGGGATAAACACCTTGAATGGGGAGTGGTGTTTGGTAATCAGAAGCCCATGAGTCCCCAAATGGAAACAGTTGGATTGAGGTCCCCACCCATGGGCAGTCACCACTGCACCTTCATGGCCCCAAAGGTGGGTGTGATGGGGGCTGAGCAGGAGGGGCAAGCTGTCACTCTAAATGCACCATGAAGCCCTCAAGCTGGCATAGCAGATCTCCAAATTCCCTTCGGACCTCACTACGCACCAATCTCCGGACCTGACTTCAGGTGACAGGATCCTGTCCTCACCTGCTCCCGGGGGGGGGGGTTGAGCCCCATCCCCTGAGGCAGTTCCACCCAAAAGTGGTGCAGTACCAGTGGATAAGGATGCCCCAGGGTGGGTCCAAGACTTGCCATGGCCAGATGAGGTCAGTGACGTGCGTCCATTGGGACCAGCCTTCCCATACGTGTTGTAGTGCTGCAGTTTTAAAATATATGTGGGTTAGTAATAGTCAACACAATCCAGGATTAGTTATAACAGCATGCATAGATATTCCCATTAACTGAAAACACCAGATTTGTAACAGTTGCATACCAAAACAGAACACATGCATATATGGAACCACAGTGGCCATTACAATGGCATGCAGGTTACATTGATAGCAACAGGCCACCAATGATAGTATTTCAACATGGAACATTAATAGAAACACATTTTAATATTTATTCAACAATAGGACATATGTCCCAACAGTAGGTTTGGTGTAAACATACCCATTGATTGTGTATTTAGATTTTGTTGCAGATATGGTGGGGGGGGGGAGATGTCAATTAACAACTTATATATCCTTGTAGTACTCACACCTTTAATGATCCTTGCTCTAATCATTAAGGTACAGGTATTATTACAATACCCTATTGCCTTGGTTTGGGCAGTGGTATGTGTGTACACAGTGTATACTTCAACTGTCTTATAGCTAAATTCTACTTCTCTTACCTGGTAGACCTGTGGAGGGAATGTTTGTTAACACTACCTGACTGTTTCTACACATATTCCCAGATTCTGAGTTGTTATTATTATGCACATACCTCTCAATATCTTAATGCCCACACTCTAGACAAAGCTTGACAACATGGGGGTACAAATAGGGACATGTTTTGAATATTGCTGTCATAAACTTGGAGAGTTCCATGAGTGACAGGATTTGTTTTAATATGCATTTTCTGAAGATTTTGAGGTCTGAAAATCAAATGTATGTCATTATTTTGTGACTACAATTCTGAGATCATCCCACTCATTTGCCAGGGAGACAGAGGAACAGGCAGAACATATGAGCCAATTATCTGGACATTCTGAATAATCTGTACAGTTGGTTGTGTCTGCTAAAAATACAACAATTTAAGTCACAGTAGAGTGTCCTATTTGGATATTGCTATCTATCGCTTCAGTGTTTTCTGTCCAAGTCTCTCTTGGTTGTACAATCTGACCTTGCAATTACAACAGTCTTACACATATGTTCCTACACATATTTTGATGTAGCACAATGTGAGAAACAGTGATTGACACAACAGTATTATTTTGATATCAGATGTTACTGAATACTACATGCCAGGCCATACTATACCAGAGTAAACACTACCAGTCCAGGATTTACATCTTTATTGACAGGCACAGTTTTCTTATCTAACACACCTGTGGAGGGAATGTTCATTAACACTATCTGACTGTTTCTACACATATTCTCAGATTCCAGTTAATATTATGCACATACCTCTCAACCTCTTAATGCACACACTCTGGACAAAGCTTGATAACATGGGGGTACAAATAGGGACATGTTTTGAATATTGCTGTCATAAATTTGGAGAGTTGCATGAGGGGCAAGATTTGTTTTCATATACATATTTGAAGGTTTTGAGGTCTGAAAATCAAATGTATGTCATTATTTCATGACTACAATTCTGAGATCATCCCACTGATTTGCCAGGGGGACAGAGGAACAGGCAGAAAATATGAACCAATTATCTGGACTTTCTGAAAAATCTGTACAGTTGAGAGGTATGATTATTCATACAGCTTACTACCACTCCCAGGATTCAAACCATGGTTGTGTCTGCTAAAAATACAACAATGTAAGTCACAGTAGAGTGTGCTATTTGGATATTGCTGTCTATCTCTTCAGTGTTTTCTGTCTAAGTCTCTCTTGGTTGTACAATCTGATCTTATACAGACATTCCTAGTCATTTTTTTTATGTAGCACAGTGTGGGTAACAGTGGTTAATACATTACTATTCAAAGAATACAACAATAAACGCCATACAATACCAGAGTAAACACAACCAGTCTAGTATTTAGAGCTTTATTGCCAGGCAGTTACAGTTTTATTTAAATATGACCTATATGGGACTATTACTGTCATATTGTCTGGTTTATTCAGTACAACCCATACACAGTTTTTATACTGCCAGATGACTTTCTGCTACTTTGTATTTATTTGGTATGACTACTACAAGCAGGATTGTTACTCACCAGCCTTGTGATGCAGCCTTTGCAGCCTACTTGCATGGGCTTCATGATTCACAGCCCATTCAGCTGCAGCTGTAAAGGAAATAGCAACATATTTAAGCATACCTATCCATCACATACACACACTGGACTTTAGTAAACAGTAATGGTATGACTGCTTACACACTGCTGGGACATCACCCCTCTGCCTTGCTTCTTGGACCCACTCATCCAAGATCTCCCTCTTTCTCCACTTTAAGTTGGCATAGTGGTGCCTGACCTGCTCACCAGTCTGAGGGATACCAGTGGCACTGGTGAGATCACAGGTGAGACAGTCCCAGGTTTCTGCTTTATATTGGGAGCCCTGGTACTGGCCCTGCAGCAGTCTCTCATTGTGTTTTTTTTACCAGGAATCCTACCATGACCTTGGACTCCTGTATGCCACAGAGCTGCACCCGGAAGTGCAATCCCCCTCCAACTCCAGCCATCCTGCCTACAGTTGGAAGCTGCAACCAGTTATGAGCTGTATTCCCACCTGTGGGGTTTAAATACAGACAATTTTCAGCCCTTTGCCGTGATTGGACAGTTTTGAATATGCTGAGCTTAAGTAAGCTATGGGCAAACCTGCTTAGCTAAGGTTGGCATTGCTTAAAGGAACAGGCTCAGCACTGCTTACCAATGGGCAAATCCACTTAGCTGGGCTACTCATTGCTTAGCAGTCATATTTACACAATGCTTATACCTGGTAAGCAGAGCTGTGTAATGCTTAACATTGCTTATTTTTCATTTTATGGACTATTTGCTGTATGGCATTGATTTCATCATTCATTACATATTATAAATTTATTTACTGTCCCTGACATCCCCCAGTGTGCTTTCATTATATTTATTCATGCATGACTATACTGTATGGGGCACTTGTGTTTATATGGGGATTTCACAACTTTATTAAACTGACACCTCACATCTGGACCTAATGCAGTACTCCAGTTAACAAATATATTTTTATTTAGTAGGTAATATTAAAAAAATTGTTTATGTACTGCTTTCACATGTAAAATGTGAATTAGTTACAGTGGGGATCAAATGGGGAATGGCTGTTTGCAAAGTGTATGCTCTAACCACTATACTATTACAATACTGCTTATGTTGGATGTCTCTTGATATTTAACTTCTTGTGCTGTTTAAGCTAGACTAAGCATAGCTAACCAACAGGTACACCCACACAGCTACACTTAAACTTTATCGCATTTATAAAAAAAATGTTTTGCTGTGTTATTTTATCTATACCCTACAGAATATCCCTGCTAATGCTAAACCTGTTATTTTATCAGCTTTCTGCTTTGTGGGGCAATGGTCCCTTTTGGCTTTGTCCACATTACTTACTCTGAGAGGATGGGAGGTGTGAGCTATGTCCTTATGCTGCCTGTGTTATCCTAATAACATATGGCTTGGTAGTATACCTCTCAACCTCTTAGAGCAAAATATTTGGACAAAGCCTACAATGATGGGGGGACAAATAGGGGCAGATTCTAAATATTGCTCTTACAAACTTGAAAAGTTGAAGGAATAATAGGTTTTACATTAGCATGAATTTTCTGACGGATGTGTGGAGTCTTAAACTGAAAAGTTTTGTCATTATTTAATGACTTCAGTCCTCAGCTATTTGCCAGACAGGTACACATTTTAGGGGGGAACATACCAAAAAATATGAGGAAAACATCTGGGAATTCTGCAAAAATCTGTACAGTTGAGAGCTATGCTTGATAGGGACGATTGTCGCTTATGCCTTTGACCACTGCTTTTTGTTTTTCTGACAGGTTGGGGGTGTTACGAGCATTCTCACTCATTTTAAATTGCCGAAAGGCGATTCTGGAGTGCAGGGGCATGTGTATTGTGAGAGCTCTGCTCTCAGACACACCCCCTGCACTCGTACACATCTCCATGTCCGTTTAACAGCAAAGGCAGTGCTCCTTCATGAATATGCAAGGCGCACTGTCGTGCTGTATGGAACGGTCCCTGCCGTGCAGGAATAAGTTATTCCTGCACGGCTGCTTGCTGAATCCTGGGGATATTTAAGAGCGACCTGGCAATAATCTGATTTGCCTTTTTGTTATCACAGTGACTGTGTTTCTATAAAAAGGCTATATAGGAATCTAAGATTCTAAAAATAACATGTCCTTTTTTACACAAATGACTGATTCTGGGAACAGATTTGAAATCAAGGTATGACTATAATATAAAATTATGTATCCTTCAGTTGCAGGCAATTGTAGAAAAAAAGGTTTACTGCCTTGTAGTTATAGCTGCACTTGGCTCTATAAGGCATTCCACATTATTATCGGCTATAATTCCAGCATTCAGTTTTGTACTCATTTCTGATAAGGTTAATTTTTATTTGCTTATTTATACATGCATATAGAATGAGGCATAATTTGTTACATAATTCTCTTATGCAGTTATTTATATATCTGAACACTCAGATAATTAGGTTTTATGAAATATTTTTTATGGAACTTTATACATTACAAGTAAGACAGAGATATATTGTTTTTAATTATTTTACTTCTAAATATTCATAAGGACTGCATTTTCAGCTCTATTGAACTTTGAAAAATATTTTTAACTAAACTTAATGAAAGTTATTCACATTCTTTCTTTTGATTTAATGTTTGACTACTTAAAAATGATTTACATATTTATAGAACAATTGCACAGAAGAATACATACTTAAAGCAGTAGGTGACATATTGCTAAACTATAAAAAAATTCCATTGTTGCCATATTCAATCAGCAACAGTGAATGTCACTGTCCATTTGTGAGCAAGCATTAATATTAACACTATTAATATTTCTGCAGACGCAGTCAATAACAGCAGATGTACATATTGACTGCAGTTTTAATGCCTTCTATCCTGACAATGTCTCTTATTGACAAGTCATTCAAAGTTGTTGTTTTTTTTGTGCATTTGATGTTTCCTTCCAAGTTTCAACTATTTCTTGCTTTTTTTGGATTTCCTCTGATAGGTAGCCTGAGATGGTAAAGCAGAAAGGTTAACAAATGCACTGTTAGAAATGTTTAGCAGGGTATGTTTTCCTTCAGAAAAACTGACAATGAGGCTACGTTTTTATCAGGCCTGATGGCTTGCTTGAGGAAGTGTTATAGGA
>NC_056740.1:475653493-475695993 GCF_019279795.1 Protopterus annectens
CACAGTGTGAATCATGCCCCAGTTATTATGTTGGGAAGACCATTAGGTGTCTCGAGAGGAGAATTTATGAACATGTGTTAGCAATAAAGAAAAAAGAACAGACTAATGCCCTGGCAAGACATTCAAATATATCTGATGATTATAAAAAGTTCACCTTTTTTGTCATATATAGCGTTGGTCAAGATTTGTATACAGGGGATTACAAAACACTGTGTAAAGAGTCTTTATGGCAGATACATTTGGGTGCAGATCATGCACCAGGTTTAAACGATTATATTAACATCAAATGTTTTTTACAATATATGTAACTATATTAGTTACAATTATAAAGTTGATTTTTTTAACATTATTCTATTATGTACAATTGTGAAAAAGTGTTTTATGTTTAATATTTTGTATTTAAAAATAGTCAAAACAAACTGAATGAATGAATGAATGAATGACATCACTGATCATGTGATATATACTTTTTACTATTTAAATTGTTGTTTGGGGTGGTTTCATTGTTTCTGAGGAAGTTCACATGTATTAAAGTGAACGAAAGCACTAATTCTGTGTCTGTGCTTTTTTTTTTTCAAAACAGGTTTATTGTTTTAACATATAAGAGAAATATCATAACAATTTTATACAAGTAATTAAAAATAGGTATTATAATATTCAACAAAACAACTAAAGTATTTACAAAGACATCCACTACAATCAGATCAATTAATTAAACTAAAATACCATGCTATTGAAATTAAAATTTTTTTAACAAATTTTGTAAATTATCCCATACAATAAAATAAGATGTGTTTCTATTTGTTCTAGTCCTAATTGTGTTTATTTCCATATGGCACACTATATTCATAACATTTTTAAATTCATTGAACGAAGGAGGTGTATCTGAAATCCAATTTCTAGTTATTATTTTCCTAGCCACTGCTAGAATAGACCATAACAAGGGAAGCTTAACCTTTTAACACTTTGAGGTACAGGTGTGTTGAATAATATAAGAGATTTAGAAATAATGAAATTATCTGTAAAAGAGCCTGCAAAATTCATTAATTGACTTCCAGTATTCTTTCAATTTTATACAGTCATAAAACATATGAGCCCAGTCAGCATTAATTTCTACATTACATCTCTTACATAGATTATCTTTATTATTTATTTTATTCATCATCAAAGGTGTATAAAAGATCTATGTAAAAATTTCCATGTATAAAGTCTCCAGACAATGGAAGACGTAGTTCTATAAGCAGATTCCAATATATATTGTTTATCTTGTTGATTTGGTGGGTCCCCATTAATAGAAGTGAAATAATTCCAGTATGAATCTACACTGTAAAAAGTTTCTTGTCTGATAACTTTATGTATGTATGAAAGTTTACCTTTATCAGAAACTTTATCTTGTAAATTTAATATCAAGTAATCAATCAGTGTTGGAATAGATTCTTTAACAGTTATAGACATTAAATCTATTTTATTAATGAGATGTTGTCTAAAGGTCTGAACCTCTAACCAGCAAGTTTCTCTTAGATCAAATTCTTGTTTTAAGAAATCTAGATTTTTAACTTTATTATCAGATATCAACTGATACCAGTACTTTAGATCATTATCTATAGCTAAATGAGTTCCTTCAGATGTAGATGACAAAAGCATACCCTGAGTATACATTATAGGAAATACAATAAAATTCCATTCCCTATACTTAGGGTGTATGAATATAAAGTTACGATAACTAATAATAATATATAATGGGTAACAAACCATATGTTTAGGTGTAATAGGTGAAGTACAAAATTCCTTTAGTAACCATAACATGGAGTTATTTACAATCATATTTTTATGTGTTAAGGAGATTTTCATGAAGTGTATACTAATTAGCTCCCAATAATCTTTCCATTTTGTGACATATGACTGATCTATTAATAAAGTAATAACTTTTACAATAGAAGAGATAGTATATAAATTAAAGTCTGGAAAAGAAATAACCCCTTGAGACCAGTTATTAGTATGTTTCTTTAATGCAATCCTAGGTCTATTAGGTGTGTGTCTGTGCTTTTTGAATCTACAATTTGGGGCAGTTGTGACTGTTCAATTTCTTCAGTGTTGGAGGAATGCATATATACAATTAAATTAATATGCTGGATAAATGTGTCATCTTATCCTTTAACAAAGAATACCTATGCTAAAAACGTTATCCACTAAAAGTAGCGGTGGTCAAACCAGGAACAGCTAAAATGGCAATAAGTAACACAGCATTTATCGAATCATAAAATCCATTAAAACTGTAACAAAAAACATGTATAAAGTACACACACACTAGAGATAAATGCTTTTGTCAGTATTACCGGCCTTCATCAGATGTTTGAAATTATCATGTGATAATTTTAAATAAGGTAAGGTCACATGATACATTCGGCAACCTAAAAATGCATGGTAGCAGCCTTCAAAAACACAGTGAATATGTATACCATAAGTACTTATATATACCACCCAGAATCTTGCTTAATTGTGAAAACCTAAAGCCCAAAAACATAGACCATATAAAAATAATGTACTGCATATTAAAGGAGATAGAAATTATTTTTCCTGCCAAATATAAAAAAGTTATTTAATAATACCTACCAAAAATATGTTAAATATTCAATGTTAAAGAAATACCACAGGCAATCCAAAACCTAAACCTTCAGATAAAAGTCACAAAGGACACTATTCAAAAGTAATAGATAAAGCATGTATGACATTAGGTGAAAATATAACTGAGTTAAAAATACGCTAAAACTAAGGTAAATATAAGAAATTGCCAATCATCTATCATAAGCCTTCATTTTAAGGCTAGAAACAGAGATGATATCATTGAGGCCAGGTGGGACAGAGGCATTCAAAATATCTGCCACCAAAGTTTGTGCTGTTCCAGTACAATACTCCAAGGGCCTCCTCTAGGTGTAAGGTTAGCTTGCTCCAAAACCACAAAGCCAAACCCATGAGTTTTAAAATTATTCGTATGTCTAAATAGGGCATTTGTAATTTTTGCCTTTTGAATATTATAAGTATGTTCATATAGTCATTGCTTTCATTTCCATTCAGTTTTTCCAGTATAGAAAGTGGAGTAAGAATTACAAACAGCAGCATAAACAATGCTTTTAGTTTGGAAATTAAAGTTCCCAGAAATGCAAATATGCTTATTACCCAGTGAAACTTGCTCACAATTTAAAATAAATTTACACTGGGAACAACTTCAGCATTTTGTCATTTTCTCAGCCCACCATGTATAAACCCTAGTGAGGCTATCACATCAATCCATGAAGTTTTTGTCCCTTTTGTATATAATTTTGGAACAGCCACCAAGTTTGTCATACAATTCTTTATCTGCTGAAATCAATTAACAGTTCTTATGAATTATATCAGAAATGGCCATACTATCAGAAATGACATTAGTGACAAATGACATGCCATCAGGATTTTAGATGTAATGAAAGAATTATCAGTAGACCTTGATTCCTGTGCATTAAACAGTACCAAGCTAGCCCTCATTTCAGGGGGATATATATCACAAACAGGTGGACCTAACAAAGGAAGATATTGCCCACTTTTCATCTTATTTATGACCTCTGATTTTATAGAATCAACAAAAGCCATGGGATAACCTCTATTGAGGAACATTTGCCCTAAAACTTGGCATTCATCCATAAAAATCATTAAAGTCTGTAACCATCCTGGCCACTCTGACCATTTGCCCTTTTACAACTCTTTTAACATGTGGGGGTGGTTACTAGTATAATGTAAAAACTTGTAAGCATATGTGTTTTTCCTATGGATCCTGGCTTTTAAACACTCATGTGTCCGATCTTTAAGGAGTAAAACATCAAGATAAGCTATGGACTTGTCAAATTTGTTTGAAAAATGGAGAAAAGTGGTTCCATTAATGTAGTCCATGAAGGATTGAATGGCCGTCATACCTCTCAACTATACAGACTTTTGCAGAATGTCTAGATTTTTGTCTCATATTTTTGGTCTGTCCCTCATATAAGTTGTGATTTCTTGAGAAATCACTGAGGATTGAAGTCACTAAATAATGAAAGTCATTTGAGTTACTGGCTTTGTATCATTCAGAAAATGCCTGCTAATACAAAAACTGTCATCATATCAACTTTCTAAGTTTATAAGAGCAATATTTAAAATCTGTTCCTATTTTTGAGCCTTTGCCCCCCCCCCAAAAAAAAATTAGGCTTTGTCCAGATTTCTTGCACTAAGATGTTGAGAAGTATGGATGTCCTCAATAGGTTCAGTCCATGATATAAATACATCATCCAAAAATCAGGTATACATTTTGATGTAGTCAAATTTAGGGCAATTCAATAAGTAATGGTGTTCCCAGACCACCATAATAACATTGGCATAAAGTGGCCCACAGGCCAATCCCATGGCTAACCCCTTAAGATGTTTAAAGTAATGACCTTCATAATATATGTAGTTATTATCCAATACCATTTCCAAAAGGTGGATTAAGGTATTAATTTTATCTTGCTTTATGAATAACTGATTGGTAAAAATTCAGTAAACAACTGCAAATCTGTATCATGTGGGATGTAGGTATAAAGATCTTTGACATCAATTGTAAGACAAATGGCATCAGAAAAAGCTCCTAGCTCATTGCAATATATCAAAAAATCCCAGGAGTCCCAGTATAAATGAGGAATGTTGGTGATATATTGTTTAAGCTGGTTATCAATGTATTTTGCAATAAAGCAACTCTTAGAATTACCTGCATCAACAATTGGCCTCAGGAGCAGATTGTTTAAATCCTTGTGAATTTTAGGTACACCAAATATTGTAGACAATTCTGGAAGTTCCACATGCATAAAATTGAATTATGCTGGTGATAACTGCCCCTGGGTTAGCATATATTGGAGGAAATAATTGAACTTCCTATAAGAGATATTAATCTCATTGATGGAGGCTTCAGCATAGGTTTCCTCATATAAGAGTTGTGGCATACATTGGTCATAATCCAACTGATCCATGACAATATATTACATGATCAAAAATTCAGATGTTCAAACACGTAATGATCGACCCCAATAGAGCGAACTGGCATAATGTTGAACGGCCGGAAAAAAATAACAAAAAAAAACCCATTAAACTGCTCTATGCAGGGGGGCAATCCCCCCTGCACCCCCACACCCCCCACTACTTAAATATGCCAACTCCAAGATTGCACTACATTGTAGTAAAAGGAAATCTCCACTTACAGAGATTTCCGTTTACGTGTTCGACATTCTCCCATTTCACTCAATTGGGGTCGATCATTACATGTTCGAACATCTGAATTTTCGATCACGTAATATAGACCCAATGAGACCTCCCCCCTTTGTCAGGTTACATTAATCTAAGGGTTCTAAAGAACTTAATCTCATCTATAAGCTGCCATTTTTTGTGGTCAAGTTAGAATAGTAGTGACATGCACGTTTTGAAAGTAAATGCCTCACGTTCATTTCACAGACTTGCTCAAACACTCAAAGAGTTGGTTGTAAATCAGGATTAACTGTACTGGGGATTCTCAGATGATTATCAGAAAATTTCTTTAGATTTGTAGAACCATGAAAATAGCTGCTAAATTAAGTTTTTTAGTAAATAATTTTATCTCGCTAATGCTCTGTCTTGGTAATTCCTGCTCTTCTCATGGGGACAAAAGTTAAACCCTTACTGAAAACTTCACCATGTTGGCTAGTAATCTGGAACATACTGTAAATATAAATACTGAAGGCCCCAGTAGTGTTTGTAACAACTGTAGAGGGACATTGTTCATAAGAAGATCTTACCAGTTCTGCTGAGTCTTCCCATTGGGGTAAAAGTTCTGCTACTGTTGGCACTTCAGTGTACAGCTAGAAATCGTATAAGGGTTTATGCAATTCACCCACTTGTTACAAATTCTCTCTGACTGGTGCGGTAATGGTTGTTCTAAAACTATCACATGGCACTTTTAAACATCTGACGAAGGCTGGTAATACCGGACAAAAGTGTTTATCTTTAATGTGTGTGTACTTCATACATGTTTTATTTTTGTTACAGTTTTAACAGATTTAACAATTCAATAAACACTCTGTTGTTTACTGCCATTTTAGCTTTTCCTGGTTTGACCACTGCTACTTTCATATTATCTTTTAAAAGAAATCTTTTAAATACACAGTATGGGTAGTTTTAATCTATTATCTATTAATGTAAATGGATTAAATAATGGCATCCAAAGGAAATTATTAATGAAATATCTAAAATTGAATAGAGGAGACATTATTAATGAGATATCTAAAATTAAACAGAGGAGACATTACATTCTTGCTAGAGACTCACTTGCTACCAGAACATATACAAAATTTAAATAATTTAGGCTATGAAATATTATCTGCTTCTCTGAATAAAAAGAGGAGAGGAACTGCTATACTTTGGAGAAAATCTATTGCCCTGCCTAAGGTCATGGAATCCATTAATAATCCCAAAGCAAGGTATACATTTTTAATAATGAAATATAATGGCAAATTCTAAACACTAGATAATTTTTACTGGATTCTTGGGATAGGTGCAAGAGTGGCTAAAGATCACTTAAACTTAGTACAAAGTCATTGGAAAAGTAGTTTAAATTTAGCTGTGTATTTTAACTGCATATCTAGTATAGAAGGTACAAGTGAATAGAGGAAAGCTAAAATTCTGGCAACAGCTAAAGCACTTAGATGGATTAGTAATAACAATATAGTTGATTTAATAGTAAAAGCAGAAGATAAGCCTTTATTCTATGCTCATTATTCTTATGAACATGGGATGCAAACTAGAACTGATAGGATTTATGCCTCTACAGATTTACTTAATAAAGTGAATTATTTTAAAACCATTCCTTGTCCTTTAACTGATCATAATGCCCAAAGTGTTAATATACTAATGGATATAAGGAAAATTCAGATTATTTATAGATTCCAAATAAGTAAAATGAAATTAAAAGAATTTAAGAGTTACCTTAATAAACAAATCAAGAATATTTTATCTTTAAATGATAATGGTCAGGTTAATAAAGTCATATTATGAGACTCCTTAAAATGCATCTTAAAGATAGAATGGAAAGATGGGCTAGTAACAAAATGAAAGAGTGGGATAAATAGTTGTTAGAAATGCAAGATGAAATACACAAAACAAGGTTTGAGCAACAAATAAATTAGATAATACTGAACTCATTAAAAATTAATGACAAAATATTAAAGTTTTACTGCTTAAAGTGGATGTAGCTTTAGAAAAAATAAAATTGCTCAGTTATGCTATTACTTCAAAATAATCTACATAGATTAGCAAATAGAAGTAAGATGTCTAGCAAAAAGGTACAAATCACTGATATCCAAAATCCTCACACTGATAAGCCTACTTCAGATAGAGAGGAAATGCTTAGTATTTAAAAAAAATCCATGAGGATCTTAATTAAGATAAAAGTAATAATCCTGATGATTACAAAATTGACAAGTATTTAAAGAAAAATGTTATTAATAAACTTAATGACCAACAAATATCTCTGTTGAATAAGCCTATTACCAAACAGTTAAAGACATTTTACAAAAAAAAGGAACATTTGTAAAGCTCCTGGGTTAGATTGTTTAAGTATAGAATTGTATAGTCTGCTTCTGTTAAATATTTCAGAAATACTGAGTGACATTTTCAGGAGAATTCAGAGTGACAAAATAATTCCTCCCTCATGGAAATTTCCTGTAATCTCACCAAACCTAAGCAAGAAAAGGATAATAAATGAGTTTCCTCATGTAGATCTATTTTATTACAGTAGCAACAATCTTAGATTTAGCAAAAGGAATGAAAAAGAAATTGACCAAAATTAGCTTAAATATCAAAAGAATGTTTGATTCTGTAGACTATTTGTTTAAAACTTTAGAAGCATTTCCATTTCCAGAACAAAATTTTTGGAATATTTAAAAACCTGTATAGAGACTCCAAAGCATATGTGTTAAAATTGGATCTTACATTTCTCAAGGGTTAGTACTCTTTAAAATGATTATATTACCCAAGATAATATATATATATATATATATATATATATATATATATATATATATATATATATATATATATAGACATCTATATACATATGTAGATATAGATATAGATAGACATCTATATACATATGTAGATATAGATATAGATATACCTGACAAAACAATTTAAAGAAAATGAAAAAAAGTTAACTTTATTCTTATGGTATCTTAAAATGAGGATTGCTTATAGAAATCATATAAGATTATGGGATTATGGGAGTATTAACTTCCCAGATGTATAATCTTATTCTGTTGCTGCAAATTTTAACTCTATTATATTCTGAATAGACTCAGCTTACACTATTCAATGGAAAAATATCCAGAAGAAGATTATACTAAATACTCTGCCGTGCCCATATTGATCAATGTCTCTGATGACAATGTTTCTCATATAGATCCTGATGTAAGGAGAAAGACCCTGAATGATGGTTTGCTGAGAAATGATGGCCTATTGAGTAATGATTCTTCGGTTTTTCCTCTTCTGATTCGGATAGGAAGAAGGAAGTTTTCGGACACGGACAATCAAAGGGGACAAAAACGCAAAGATGCACCACAACAGCAAACACAAACCATCAAGAAGATGTGGACACAAAGGACTTGATATGGAACATTTCCAAATATGTCTTATCTGAAGCTGAAAGTAGTCTTTTAAATAAAGGACTTGGCTTCATACCTACAAACAATGTGGACTTAAGTGATGCTATTATTTCATTACGCATGTTTGCTAGAAATGTTGCATTAAAATTGTTGTTAGGTTCTGATCATCATGATACTATAGGTCTAAAAAAGAAAAGTGATTTTCAACCACCCTTACCATCTAATGTTGAAGTATTTGTAAAAGCGGTTGAGAACGCTTTTTATAATGATCAATATTTTAGTTCTGGGTCAATGGCATCAAATGTTACTAAATTGGAATCACAGGCATTGCTTGACCTTAGAAATAATTTGAACATAGTGATTAAACCTTCAGATAAAGGGGGACCCATTGTTGTAATGGATACCCCCTATTACTTGAATACCATGAATGACATGTTAGGGTCAGATGCATATGAGCACATTAATATGGTGGAGGTAAATGCAGTAATAGATAATATTAAAGGTGTGCTACTTGAATGTCTTAATTTGAATATTCTTACTAGAGATTTATTTGATTATTTCTATGTTGAATATCCTATAATTCCACAGATTCATGGCCTACCCAAAATACACAAGCACCCCACTTGTCCTAAGTTTAGGCCGATAGTAGCAGGTGCGGGTTGGGCCACAGAAGGTATATCTATATATTTGGATCAACAGTTAAAACAAGTATTGGGTCTTTATAAACATGTACTTCGTGATACTGAGCATTTCTTGAAAGATTTTTTCATGTTTACACAAAGCGTTGATAGTGTATCTGATTTAATTTTTGTTACCCTTGATGTTGAATCGCTCTTTACGAGCATTCCTAACGATACAGGCATTAGTTTGCTTAAGAATTTGCTTTTAACGGATGGTCAGATAGAAATAATGAAAGCAGATTTTTTTATGCCTGTTACTTGAAACTGTGTTAGAAAACAACATATTTCTGTTTTGTGATAAGCTATATAAACAGAAAAGGGGCATGGCGATGGGCACTAGCTGTGCCAACGCATACGCAAATCTTATCATGGTCTCATGGGAGAAAGATCATTTAATGAACCAACAAGGGGTTCTATTCCATAGACGTTTTGTTGATGATCTTTTTGTTGTTTGGCAAGGTACAGAGGCAGCTCTTAAAATTTTTCTTGAACGGATTAATTGCTCAAGTACACTTTTAAAGTTTACTATGACATCCTCCCAATATATTATTAATTTTTTGGACGTTACGATTATCAAATCGAATGATAAGATAACTACACAAGTCTTTCGGAAAGCATGTTACTGTTCAGCTTTTTTACATCGTACGAGCATGCATAACCCTATAGTGTTTGGTAACATAGTGAAAGGTCAAGTGCTTAGGTTGGCAAGACTTTGTAATGAAGACCATACGTTGGACATAGAATTACAATGACTTAAAATAGATCTTCTAAGAAGGGGTTATTCAGATGATGAAGTTGAATATGTATGTAAACAAACTCTCATCAATAGAAAAACCATTGCGAAACCATATTTTTCTAGTAATAACAACAATAGTGTAGCACAAGCTAATGATAGTAATAATAGAGGTAACAAGTTGGGTTTAGTCTTACCCTATGGTAATAACTTTGATAGAATTAATGGAGCTATTGATAAATGTTGGGATATCTTATTGGTTGATGATAGGACAAAGGATTTATTAGGCAATAAACCAAGATTTATATTTAGTAATAACAAAACTTTGAAACAACAACTTTGCTACCGTAACAAAATAAGTAATTACCCTGATTTGGGAAATGTTCCCAAGTTTATGGGTACAAAAAGATGTAACAGCTGTAAACAATGTATGTACATAGATGAATCCCATTTCTATAGACATCCAGAAATGGGACGACTTTGGGAATTAAGAGTTAATGGCTCTTGCAATACAAAAAATCTTGTTTATGTTGCCTACTGTACAATTTGCTATTGTTATTACATTGGGAAGACAAATCGCACATTTCGTGAAAGAATTAGAGATCACTATTATAGCATAGCAAGAAAAGAGGAGTATAATGCGTTGGCAAAGCATGTCATGAAGGAAGGTGAATCCCATGTTTTTATGTTTCAAATTCTCTATGTACAATATGTGAATTTAAGATTGGGTAATATTACCAATGATACTGAGTATGCGGAGGTTGAGTGGATCTTTAGACTTGGTGCCCATAGGGGCCTTGGCCTGAATGACTCCGTCTCACTCAAACCAATCTTAAAAGCTAGAATATTGAGATGACCTGTTAGTATAAGAATAGTGTACATATATTTATTGAGTATTATGTATATGGTTTTAGTACTTCTTATAATATGAATACACTGTATAATAATTTATAAATAGTTCCCTATATTGAGAAACGTATACATTACTATTCTTAAAATATTTAGTCGCTGGTTTTTATTTACATATTTATTTCATCTATCTGTTTATTCGTTTACTTTATTTCACTAATTTTATTTTAATTAATCTTATTTTGTTCATACAAGTTTATTTATTTATGTTGATGATAGCTATATGGGCTTTGTATTCTAGCGCAATTAATTTAATTTAATTTAATAATTCTTGTTGTGCATACCCTATGTGCCTAAGCAGTAGCGCATGGTGATGTTTCTATAGGTTGTTTTGAGCTAGGCGATCGTGTTTCTTAGGTACATGAGAATATTGGTGCTTGCTTAGGTTTTTTGTATGTAGGTTTTATATGCCTTTGCAAAAGTCATCAATTCTTATTATTGTTGCCATTCAATATGAACTAGGAATTGCTCATAATGTATTATGATGTCTATGCGAGCATTCCAATTTTGCTTTTCTGTCATATAATTATACTCTTAATGTGCGTAAAGCGAATAGCGTTTGATTACACTTCCCACAGGTATTTTTAGTTTATACTGCTCCATATCTCGTAAAGCATTTTAAATTTTGCATATTAATACTATGTTATTATAATTTAGTTGGAGAAAGCAATTGAAAGGGATGTTTATATAAGCACTTTGTGTCCGTTTTTGCTGCTTTTATCAGTTAACTGCACTTTTAAAGTGAAAAACGGCTCAATATTTAATTACTATATGCTCCGATGCTATTTTATGTCATGCATTTTATTTTAGGTTTATTTGCACTAGCACTTTAATGCACTAGCTTTACCTTAATTGATTAATTAACTGTTTTGAATTTTTTATAAATATAGGAACCGTTGAGGTTGTCAGTTGATACGTCTGATGAAGCGGGGAAGCCCGTGAAAGCGCTCACGTTTTTTGTTCTGCTCTTTGTACAATAAATCAATTCGTTTTAACTTCATTTACTGGATTTATTTGCTAACATCAGAGTCTGGAGGACTATTCTACAAACGCATTGTATGCTGCTTATTGCTACTGGATTGGTTTTGGTATATATATATATATATATATATATATATATATATATATATATATATATATATATATATATATATAGATAGACATCTATATACATATGTAGATATAGATATAGATATGCCTGACAAAACAATTTAAAGAAAATGAAAAAAAAGTTAACTTTATTCTTATGGTGTCTTAAAATGAGGATTGCTTATAGAAATCATATAAGATTATGGGATTATGGGAGTATTAACTTCCCAGATGTATAATCTTATTCTGTTGCTGCATATTTTAACTCTATTATATTCTGAATAGACTCAGCTTACACTATTCAATGGAAAAATATCCAGAAGAAGATTATACTAAATTCTTATTAGTTTATCAAATATAATAAATTAGAAATATGTAACAATCCTTTCATCTAATTAATGACATTTACATTAGAAAGAAATTAATTTCAGTGTCTGCATATGTGAAATCATATATGCTTTTAAAGCTCCATTAATATCAAAATGAAAATGTTTGCAGTTTCCCATTGCACACACCTCAAGATTTAAGGAAACTCAGAAAAATGCTGAAATTAATTTAATAAAAAGGAATGGATTAGCATTACAGTCTGATTGCTTTGAAAAAAGGCAAAGCTAAGTCACCAGAATATTTAGTGAAAGAGTATAACTTGGATGAATTTTTTAACCAGTTAATATTATCCAACAGTAAGAAATTAAATAAACATGTAGATAATATGAGTGAAGAGAAACAGAACACTATTTCTCCATTATATGAATATATGAATGCTATCATCAAAGGTAAACTGACCTACAAATGAAGTTTGTCCAAGTTATCTTAGTTAATTATAAATAGTAATAATTTTTTTATAAAATTCTAGAACTTTTTTGATAGTAGTGAATTGAGTAACTCAACTATCATTTAATTGAGATTGTGAGAATAAAACTTTGTTACTTAAATCAGTTAGTCAAACTTCTTCAAGTTTATACTGGAACGTTTTTATGCAGAAATAAATACATAGAATGTTTGATACTCCCTATAAAACCTCTGAGTTTAGTAAAATGACTTATTTGGTTTGTTAGAGATGTAAAAAAAATGTAAAAGCTGATTGGACACATATGTTTATAGCTTGTGAACAATTAAATGTATTTTGAAAGAGATAAGCATGTTTTAAGGAGTCTGATAATTGTTCTTTAACTAGAGCAACAATACTAATAAATGTTTCAGTTCCTTTATCTGTAAAATACAAACAAAATATTTTGGAGCCTTTTGGCAGTTACTAGAAAAGCTGTTACAAAAAATGGAAATCAAACTGAGTTCCTACATTCAAAGAATTGTTAAATTTAACAGAATAGTATGTAAAGCTGAAAAAGAAGTGATCAAAATAAGATCTATAAATCATACTAAGACTGTTAGTGATTGGAATAGCCTTGAAATGTTACTCTTTAAATACCAATACTCTTAATGTGTTAATTGTATAAGACTACCATAATGATTCAATGTATTGAATACATTGTATAGTATGCGATGTTGAATTTGTTCCTTTCTGTGTATATATTGTAAATTCTTTAAAAGAAAATGATGGTGTTTGAATGGTGTGAAAAATAGATATTGAAGTAATTTGTTTACTTGAAATAATATGTACGGGTAAAAGGAAAGAGGTGGAATTTCAGCTGATGTGGAAAAGAAAATTGGTGTGGATTATAGGGAGTGATACATGTTCAGGTGTTACATTTTTACTAAAAATGAAGAGGTTAAAATGTTGGATATAATGGATGTGGTAACAGAGAGAGTTTTAGTGTGTGATGTAGGAAAGAGGCAGAATGAGTTTAGACTAGTAGTAGTGTAGGCATATACATAACTGAAAGAAAAAATGTTTGAGGGAATTCAAAATTATGTGATAGTAAATATATCAACTATGGTGGGCAGTGACTTTAATTGTAGTTTAAGAAAGGTGAAAAGGAAAATAGAACAAGATGTAAAAACGCTGAGAGAGGTTGTAAATGATGGTAGGTTAAGAAGAGGTAAAGGGAGAGAATGTATTTATAAGAAGGGGTTACTTAAAACACAGAGTGATTATATTTTGTTTACAGATGACATGAAAGGAATAAGAAATGTAATAATAAAAGCAAAGTTTTCAGATCATATGGCTGTACAGGCAATAATAGGAGTGAACAAAAATATAATCAAAGAAGGAGAAGGGTTAAAAAGACTTAATATGAAAATTATAGGAATGGAGTGCCTTAAAAAAAGAAACAAGGCAACTATAGGAAGATCATATGACAATTTTGTGGCATATGACATTTTATGGCAGTTTGACAGCGTTGAATGGTGTATAAGGAAAAATTTGAAAATTAGAGAGATAGATCAATATATAATAAGCAAAAATAAATTTGTGAAAGAATAGTAGAGAAAGGGGCAGAGAAACTCAAAAAAAGAAGTTATATGAATATAATAAAATGATATTTAGACAGAATTAATATTATAAATAGAGAAAAGAAGAAGTTTTCCATGTTTGGGTAAGAAATTGAGATGCAACGATAGACAAATTAATGTAATTAGAACAATAATGGGTAGTTAAAGTATAAACAGGAAAAAAACATGGATATAGTTGAAAGGCTCATGCAGTGTATGTATCAGAAAAAAATGAGGCAAGGGTCATATGGAAATAAAGAAGATGAAAATGGAGGTAGTGGAAGAAATGGAAAAAAAGAATCAATAGGAAAGAGGAAGCTGATGCTGTAAAGGAAGGAAAGAAGAACCCAGACCATGTCCAGATGGATGAAGATATAGTTTTAATAAAGAAATGCTAGATGATGAAAGGGATTTTTAGAGTGAATATATGGAGTAAAGTATAAAAGAAGAAGAGATTTGTAAGGGGGACTGTAAAATTTATATGGAAAAATGGGGAAAGGGAAGAAATAAAAAATGGAGACCAATTATTAAGAAATACTGACTGTAAAATATTTATCAAAAGTATTAAGAAAAGAATGTTGGTGCCATGAATGAAGAAATGGATGAAGATGTGTATAGGAGGTTAAAGGGAAAATTAGTAAATTAAATGATGGTTAAAGAATTGGTTAAGTGTATAGATAAGAGAGAAGGAACAGTGTGCAATGTGACTAAGGTGTTTATAGTACTGATCATGTAGAAATGGTGACCATTTTAAAAGAATATGAGGCAGGAGAAAAAAATAAGAATGGAAAGTTCTTGTGTATCTATGATGGTGACTGGAAGGAAGAAAAACATAAGACAAGGAGGAGGGGTAAAGCAAGGTGCATTTTCTTTATACTTTGTTTTGCTTGTATTCTGCTCTTATAGGTTCATATTTGAATACTAGGCTAATTGTCCCGAAGGGCCATTTTGAGCCTAGCCAATAACTTGAGATCAGAATCAAACCTGTACTTTGCATTTATGAGACAAAGACCTTAACCATTGTGCCACCCCCCCCCTTACTTGCATATTTAAATTAGGGGAAAAACACAGCTGTGTTTATTGTGAGTCCCACAGAAGTTAGAACAGGTGAATTAAGGTTAACTACCTATGAATTGAGGGTATATATAGGAACTAAATGTTTTCTTTAAGGGATAAAATAAAATATTTCAAGGCTTTACTTGAAAAAGTTTACCCTGACTCTACCCTAGATTGCTATGAGGGACAAGATAGTTTGTTTTTGCGTTCTCATATTTTGTATTACTTCATTGCCTTCTTCTATTTTTTTATATTGTGGTTTATTTTCTTTACACTTTGTTTTACTTGTATTCTGCTTTTAACTGCATATTTAAACTAGGATAGGGATGGCAGCTGTGTCTTTTGTGAGTAACAGAAATTAAAATTTCCCCCACCCTCCTACTCTGGTGCTGTTGTGTTTTTAAACTCAAATGTCTTTCTAGTTGCCTGCCTCTTATGTCCCATATGGTCTAGTGGTTAGGATTCCTGGTTTTCATCCAGGTAGCCTTAGCCTACATCTGACTCTCAGTAGGGGAAAGGGTCACACTTTTTAGGATGGCACAGTAGTGCAGCGGTAGCATTGTCACCTCACAGCAAGAAGTTCTCTAGTTTGATTCCCAGCTGGAGTGCATTCTGTTTGGAGTCTGCATGTCCTCCCTGTGTTCATGTCGGTTTGCTCTGGGTGCTCCTGTTTCCTCCCACATTGCAAGACATGCATCTGGAGCACTTCTCTGCTGAAAAGTGGTTTTGTTCCAAGTCAGACTTTTCCAGTAAACAAATGTTAAATAAATAAAATAAATAAATTTGACCACATATTTTCTTCCCTTTCCTCTTTCATTGGCTATTGTGAGTAAGCATAATATTATCATTTTGTGAAATGACTCCCCTTCAACTATTTAAATGTATCGGTCATGTTATTGTATTCCATAGAACCAGAATAGACCCAGAATACAAAGTGTCCGCCCACATCCAGGCTATCTTGCTCCTTTAAAATGAGTGTTTCTCCACTTAGATAGCTAACATTTAAGTTACCTGCACTTTCATATGTAACTGCTCAGTGCACACTGCAGCTCTTAGGAAATTAACCCATTTTCCATTTTACCTTTGAAATCTGCAACATGTAGTCCAAGACCAAAAATTACTGGAGAGTCCACATTCTGCCTCTCAGTAGTCATCTTGGAATTAATTATTCTGTTTTGCTCCTGGTGAGAGAAGAAGCATATGGACATTATTTCCTAGAGACTGCTGATCACCAGAAAGCCTGATCATTGCTTTATAAAAGGAAAAAAAAGTGCACTCATTCCTGACTGTTTCTGATTGGGCCGTGAGTGCCTGTGTTGGATGTTCCATATTGGTCTGGTTGCTATTCAAGGCATCTACCAGGAAAGTGTTACAACAAGCCTACAAACCCTTGCATCATCTGGGAAAAGACTGTTAATCACCAAAGAGCCTGTGGCCTGCCTTTCATCTTGGAACTGGAGCCACTGTTTTGCTTCTGGTGAAAGAAAGCAAAGAAGCATTATATCCTAGCAGCATGAAGCTGTAGTGATGCCAACACTACCAATAGTAAGGCAGCAGCCAATCACACAAATTCCCTCTTTTTATTATTCTTGGCAAGGCTAATTCTTTTCAGTAAGCACATCTTGATTGACTGCTGTCTAACTAACCTAATTTCAGAATTTATCCCTAAATACATCATAAATCAAATAAGGTCTACTTATTAGATTGCTCATAAGTGATTGGCAATGCCCTGTATAGACACAGACACCTTGACTTGATGTTTTTCTGGTAAAAGCACCCTTGAAATGTCACCATTACCTAGTTGCCCACAGGGCAACTAGTTTACAGTGACACTGCCCCCGAGTTGGAAACCAGATACTCATGACATTATTTTGTATTCTAACTGAAACAATCTAATCAATAAAAAAGGCCTGTTTCCATGGATATGAACTCTTTCACTATCTATTTAACAGTTGGTGGATGTGGGGAGCCCCAGCCAATGTAGAAATTCCCACGTTTACTGATAATCAGCTGATTCTCAAACAAGCTGATATAGTATGTGAGAGATGTCTTTACACAATGTCACTGGAGGCAAAGTTCTCATATAAAATCACTCCTTATGTCAATCAGGTTGTCAGTAGCACACACTCTCCGCCCCAAGCATACAGTACAAAACAGACACATAGACTTACACATGCTGAGGCATTTAAATGTAACCTTCTTAAACCCCAAAGGCCTCCTAGATGAAGTACAAATAACAAATACCCTCAACTGCCCCGAATGCACTCTTTCAAAACCATACCCATATCAACACATGCACCCACATCTTATGAATCCACTACTTCTAAGCCCATAAGGCACAATCCATCATTCTGGTTATTGGAGTCTCCATTGAGAGATGAACTGATGTCCCTCTCACCAGGTTAAGGAGAAAGTCACAGTCAGTTGCTTATCAGGGCACAGGATCCACCAGATTATGCACACACTCAGGTCATTGGGCCACAAGTACCAGTATGACTCATTCATAGTCCATGTGGGTGTACATGACCTGAGACATACCTCCATAGACTATATGAAGACAGACATCATGGAGCTCTTGGAATATGTGTCCCTGCCTGGTATGATCCTAGCAATGAGCAACATCTTACCTTCTCCAAGGATGATGCCACAATACAAAAGAAGATGACTGAATTCAATAATTGAATTAGTTTCTGGTGTTGTTCTAAGCTGGTGCAATATTTCTCAATATGGAAGGAAATAATCAACAGTAAGCTGCTTTTCCAGGGATGGTCTGCATCTACCCCCCCCTAGGCTTTCAAATATTAGCTAAACCATTGTCCTCTCCCATAGTGCCTTTTGTAGGCAATTACAAACTGAAACTACTTCTGACATAGCAAATCAAAACCAAGAAAATCTAACGGTGTTACTCCTCAATGCTAGGAATCTAAACTAAAAAACTCCACTCCTTATAAGTTCTCCTCACCTTAGAAAATGCTGACATCTGTGCAGTCACTGAGACATGGTTTAAACCATCAGAGAGCATGCTAGCAGTGTAAGGCTATAATGCTTTCCATGCATTTAAACCATTGGCAGGTAGTAAAGGTGGAAGTGTATTGATTTACATAAAAAATTAATATACCTCAAACCTGGTCAAAAAGGACAATGCACTTGAGCTTCTCCACATTCATATTATTATAAGCAAAATCCCATACCACTTCCTTGCAAGCTATATGCCTCCCCCTCTATGACCCAGAAAACCTATAACATGTAATGAATCTTATTAAAAACACTCATCATCCAACTTTATCCCACTCTCCTTTCCTCAACCTTCCCTCAGGAAATACCACCAAATATAACTCCCCCTGATATCGCTAGGGAACAGGTCCTTAATGCTCTATCTGAAGCCAATAACACTGCATCAATGGGTCCAGACAATATCCGTGGATGCTTTCTAAAAACTATGAAACATGACCTATCAGGCCTCTGGAATTGCTATTTAATAGTAGCCTCCAAACAGGCTTCATGCCTCATGAATGGAGAAAAGCAAAAGTCATCCCTCTGCACAAAGATGGGCCATCTACAGACCCCGGAAACTACGGACCCATATGTCTCACTAGACTCATATGCAAAGCCATGGAAAGAATTATCATGGAAATAATAATGACATAGGAAACCTCCAGACACTGGACCTAACCCAGTTTGATTTCACCAAGGGCAGGTCATGCCTACAAGCAGAGTCCTTCAAGAAATGGTCTTTGTACCGCTCCTTTTTAACATTTACTTCTCAGAAGTCAAGGCCAATGTCAGTGGTCTCTGGCTGACTAAATTTGCAGATGAATACAACTTAAGAGCTGTCATTGAATCCCACACTGACACAAATGTTCTCCAGGTAGGACTGATACAGACAAATAACTGGTTTCAGAGCCATGGACTAAAACTAAATGTCAAGAAATGCACATTAGTATCCTTTGAGAAGTCATCCACCCCTTGTAACTATCATATTGACAACACACCCCTAAGAGATGATCCAGTAGTCAGGGACTTGAGGACACACATAGATAGTAATCTAGACTTTAACCATCACGTTTACAGTGGTGAGGAAATCATTCTATGTTGTGAAACTTATAAACAAAGGCATGGCATCTAAATCCAAGGAAGTCATTGTTCTATTGTATTTAGCATTCATCAAAGTACAATACCCCCTTTGTTAGGCACCTAATTAGGCACCTCCCACAAATGAAAACTCCACAGAGTCCCCTCACTAAAAGAATACCAGGAGTAAGTAACATGTCTTATGCAAACCGCCTCAAAGCTCTATCCCTGCATTCTATCTCTACAGGCTGTTGATGGGGGATCTATGCCTGGCATACAAGGCATTATCTTGATGCACTTTGTGAATATTTGCAAAATAAACAGCACCAGAATTACCCATTCTAAAAACTGAAACCTCGTCTGTGACATAAATAAGAACTGCTCTATAGACAGGTATGTATCCCAGAGACCCGTAAGCAGTAATGTCGGGATTTAAACAATATACCTAACATCATAGGCTAATGAAGGTTTGTTGAAACACTGGCACTACTACAGATTTATTTGACAACTGTGACACTGCATATTTTAATGGATGACATCACCTCTATGTATTACCTTCATGTTACCATTAAAAAGTGGTCACACAGCACAAACACACTGTACGGCTAAACCTCATATATGTATTTGCGGCTTGTTCTGCACAGTAAAAGGAGGAACACACACAAACAGACAGTCATTCCTGAATTGGAACTCCCTACCTGTGTATTGAAACAGTCTACATACAAATTTATTATACACACATGGCACAGGAGAAATCTGACTGCATGTGAGTCACACTGCATCTTGGAAAGGATGACATCAGCTGTGTAATGCAAAGGAGATTTGTGTGTGCGCGCACACACACACACACACACACACACACACACACACACACACACACACACACAGTCAGGAGATTCTTACTGCTGTATTCAAACTCCCTACCTATTGACTGACACACTCTATATACCACTTTATTATATGCACATGCCACAGCAGAGGTTTGATTTTAGTGGGGTAAGAGTACATTATTGAAATGATGACCTCATCAGTGTTTTGCAGACAGTATGTGTTTTGTGGAGAGTGAAAATGGGTTGTGGGATTGATCTGATAATGTAAATGTTTCTCAAGAGTAGGAGTCAAATGAGCACGACTGTTGAATTAATCCTGCAGTGATGCTGTGTACTCACCAGCTCACACACTGATTGTCATGAGATTAGAACCTCCACCTATCTAGTTATGCAATCTAAATGACACAGTACTTAATACAAGTCCCACTGCTGAAACCTGATGTCTGTAGGGTGAGAGTGCACTTTATAGAGGATGACATCAGTGTTGTGTTGTAAAGAAGATGATGTTAAAAGAATGGTCTGACACTGATTTGAACTCACCCTGCAGTATAAAAATTTCTCCAGGCTGCTACTTTATTGAGGCCAGCAGTAGTTCAGGTCATATTTACATGACTCTATACACACACAGACACATACAAATTGACTACTGTGATATTAGAACCCCCTACCTATCCATTTACATAATCAAGAGGGCACAGTACTTAATGCAAGCACCACCACAGAAGTCTAACTATTACACTGTGACAGTGCAGTGTAGATAAGTGTAGCCTCTCATTCTGTGTCAGAGAAGATATGTGATGTTGAAGGTTTTGTGCCAATCTATATTTGTTGATATGACAAAGTAAGATCAATTTTATGATCAATAATCCATACATACCGCTGACATGTCAGCTATGCTGTCATTAATGTACACTATAGAACTGAGAATGACATGAGCTTGTCTACTAGAAATGTGTATTTTCTTTCTGTTTCACGTCTTACAGGATTATAGTACCCAGACCATCTGTTCCACACAAGCCACCATACAGTGATGCAGAGAATGAGGTCACCATTGAAGCCATACATCACCATGGATCCTTCCTGCTTGACAGAGGCAGAGGTGATATGTCTGTCAGGAAAAGCATACATTAGCAGGTAGTTGCTGACATAAACACAGTGAGGGGACGTGCCAGAACTTATAATCATGTGTGGCACCACGCCACTGATATGATTACAGTGGCATCCAGAAGGCTTGCTGAAGTAGCAAAGAACAGTTGGCTATGGGAAGTTGTCCTGCTACTGAACCACAATGCACTGAAATGGAGCAGTTTCCATCTATTGTCAGAGATCCTGACAGCTCAGCAGAGGGTTCATACAGACTCCTTAATGTTGGTGCTTATGTGGACAACAGGCCAAGTGTGTCCCGAAAAAAATTCCAGATATGCTATATATAAAGCATTTAATGCCATTCTAGTCACCTTTATGTGTTACTACTTCTACCCTAGAAGAGAGGAGAGAGTCAAATGGAGATTATATTGATGAGGGATGGTCATTCTTATTGATTATGAGATATTTCTTAAGATGAAGTTAGGCAAAGCATTATTCTGTTGTCATTGTGTCATTTGCATTGTAATGCTTATTAGCCTTCTTTCCACTGCCTTCCTCTCTTTCCAGGGACATCAGAATTACCATATAAAAGACCACCTGCAGATGGCAAACACCAACTTTCTTTGATTAGCAATAACCATTACTTAGATGTAAGTCTGATGAGAGAGTAGAAAGCATTTTATTCCTTTAACATCTGAAATTTCTTAACATGAAGGTGTAGAACAAATTTTGGATCGTTTCCACTCACTATTTCTTTCCTGCTTGTGTCTATTGATTATTACCACTGGTGATCCTGACAGTAGCAGTGTAGAACAAGCACCACCTGATGTCAGAGTATCAGTAACTCCTACTGCTGATGGTGGTGTTATAGAGGCACAGTCAGGGAGTTCAGAGGTTAAGTCTGACACTGAGGTTGTGGATCACACTTCCACTGGCCTTATTTCACACACATCAGTATGTCTATGTCTACCCATTCCACTGAGCCCTCAGCTATAGAACAGGTTGAGGGTGACATGGTTGATCAGGGTAGTGCGGTTACTCCATTTGCAGATCTTCTTGAGTCTGCCCATAGACATCTTGAGGGCATGGCACCACAAAAAAGAGTTGCTAGAGATGCTTGGACAAGGTCTACTGTCCACCCTCACCCTTATGCTGTTGTGACATTATCTGCCACCAGACATAAGTATAGGACCATCATGGAGGCACAGGCATGTTCCACCAGAGCTTCAGAAGAGATTGTGTGAGTCCTAAACATAGCACCTTCTGATGTTTGTTACTGCCTCAACCATGTGAGTAACTCATTAGATAGGATGAATGACACACTGGATCAGGTAGTGAATGTGATGGAACATCTGCTGAGAAAGGCCAGTATCTACATGTCTGTTGAGAGAGCCACAACATCCTCTGGTGTAGGATGACATGGCCATGTCAGATACAATGCCAATAATGGCACTACTTCCACTGCTCCATCACTGATTGAGGTGTCCACACCCAGACTTGGTAGCCACTGGGTCACGGTCCTGGACATACTCATGAAGACAGCTTGCCCAGCACGCATTGCTCACATTCAGGTAGCACCCCACTTTGAATGAGGGACATGGAAGTAGCAGTGGCACTCTTGGCAGAGGTAGTTCGTGTGGTTAGGAGTGCTAACACTGAAATAACAACTCCTTTTTACACAGCTCATACCTGTCCAGCATGGCAGGATGTAGTGTTAGCACAGACTTTGACTGTGTTTATGCAGACACACACACACACACACACACACACACACACACACACACACACACATTTCACAAAAACTATCCATACTGACCCACAAATGCAAGCTAGGAAAACCTTAATGTTGATTGGGATACATCTCCTGTTAGTGTTCCTGGGGTATTTCCTACTTTACTGGATGTTCTAGTTCTTTTTTGCACACACTCACTACTTTGGTTTCAGCCTTGGCTTATTACCCCCCCACCCACTCCCCATGCCACCCTGTGCAAATGATGATGACTATGCCATGCCCTTTGTTCATTTGGGTTTGACATAGGGCTGCATATATGACTTTTGCATAGAGTGGATAGCTAAAAGAGTCTTTTTCAATACGTTGATTATATGCATATTTATTACACAATAGGATTTTGGATGTTTTTCTAAATATTCATTTCAAAAGGCTTTTTTTTCATTTAGTATTGTAAGTCAAACATTCAGACCAGTGATATTTTATTCCTGTGTATTGGTCTACTTGCGAAACTGTTGAAATAATTGTCCTGTTGACTGTTTTGTGTACAGTGAGTAAGTGAATGGCTTGATGTCAGTTATTGTGTACAATGCATGCCTGTATATTGCAGATATGATTACTATAAGCCAAGAATGCTGTTGGTGGACCCCTCACACAGGTTCCGATTGAGTACATTTATAACTGACAGTATGCAGGTAGTTTATCTTCTTACACATTTGATCAATTAATACAGGTTCTGCTCTTAACATGACATTACTGAAGTTATGAGTCATGTGCTTTGGGGCTGTCTCTGTCTAATGCTATCTGTACACAGTCATTACATGGGTAAGTAAAGTTTGTGGGTATCACATGGCATCACTTTTAATATTTGTATGTTCTTAAGTTTTTATGTGTATTCCTTTGCTGGTGAGTGTGTGTGCTATCATTTGCCTCTAAGTTGCTAAGTGTGTGTGCTAACCTTTGAGTCTTAGGTGGTAGGTGTGAGTGCTATCCTTTGCCTCTTAGCCAGGGCAAGGGCATATTGTGCATGCTTACATCTGACAGCCACCTCTGCAACTGGAGGTTTTCCCTCAGAATCCTTGTCTGAATGTGGTGGTGGTGCTGGCCCTCTCTGTGGTCCTGGCCCTTCATGTCTTCATTGCAGCTGTTTGTGACATGGCACAGACTATAAGAATGTCTGCACATGTGCCTGGATCATACTGCAGTCCACCGTCTGATGTGTTTAGACAGAGGAACCATGACTTCAGAATGCCAAACACATGTTCTGTGATTTTTCTAGTTTGAGCATGGGCATCATTGTATCCTTCTTCATCAGACTATGTACATTTCTGATGGGTGTCAAGAGCCACAGTTGCAGTGCATAACCTGCATCACCTAGGATAGGTACTTGTGGAACATCACTCCCTCGCAAACCCTGTGTAAAGCTGTGAGGTGTGTCCTTTCACTTTCCTTTGCTGTGCGTGGAAAATAGATGTATACGCGTGTATATTCTAGCATAGCATTAAGATATTGGGACAATATTCTGGAGGCTGAGGCCTGTGACACCCCTAATATATCCCCTGTTGGTCTCAGAAATGTACCAGTAGCTAATATCCTTAAAGATGCACATACCTTACTTTCCACTAGTAGAGGTTCTCCTCAATTTCCCCCGGGTATGAGGTGGGAGCAGCAGAGGTTGTAGAGTTCCTTTACTGTTTCCCTATCAACCCTATATTGCTCTACTATTTCAATATCATGCAGTTCATGATATGTTAAATATGGTCTGAACACAGTTCTTCTCCTTGGACAAGGTCTATTAGCAGCATCAACAGGATAAATTTCAAGCTGTTGCACATACACATAGGTTCATAGATTTATAGGAGATTAGTAGGCAATTGGCCCTAGGCCTTTATAAGCCTAGCCATGTTTTACCCTTGTTCCCTTATTGACCAAGTTGTATGGTCTATATTTGCAGCATGAGTCTATGATCACCATACAAGAGAGAAGCATCAGACCCTAACATTACTTTTTTTCTAAGTGTGATGGTGGCTGTATTCCATTAGGTTTTGGTGCTCATGGCAACAGGCTACACCATCTCTACATGGTTAGTGTGTAGCTTCCTAAATGGCTCCACCATCTTGGATTAGTCAATTAGTATGTGATTCAGCTTATTGTGCCTTCATTAGCATACTCTGCTGTTTACCTCTATTTGATGGCCCTACTCAACACGTTGATCGATTTAATGAATACAAAATAATGCCCCCTATCTTGTGGGTGGTGCTGTGCAATGTGCACAAATTAGCAGTGCGGAAATTAGCTATTCGTGAATCCAGCTTAATATTAGGAAATTTTATGTTTGAAAAATTAAAAGCAAAAATGCAATAACTTCATAAAGAATGATAATCTAATAAACTAACACCAAAAAACACACGCTTGCTTGTGGTTAGGGCACTTTAACATACAAAGAATTTAGTGTTTTCATTCTAATCAGATATGGAACTCCATCAGAATAAAAAACATAGTACTTCCTGCAAATTAAATAGCAATAAAATGAATATGCATTAATGGCCAAACGAATCAACTGCTGTAAAATTAAAATAAATGCATGAAACATTATGACAATTGTATCTCTTCATCTCATCTCATAAAAATGCTTATTAAAAATATAAAATACTACATAATTTAGTTCTGTATAACAAAATAGTAAAACATCTCTGTTAAAATGAACCACTTTCAGATTGTAATGTTTTTATAGCTTTCCTGCTGTAAGTACTAATGCACTATTTATTGATAACTTTCCATTTAACCCTGGGAGTTGGCACATTTAGCAGAATCTGCTAATGCATTTCTCTGAACTCCGAGTGTTTGAAAACTATAAAGGTATGTGGATGGGTGAGGTAAGAAAAGGAAATTAGAAACAAAAGGTTTGGAACAGAAGGAATACGATAGTAAAATAAAGACAAAAAAATGGTAAAAATGAAGTACAGTTTGGAAGGAAAGAATAGCAGAAAATTAATGAAAGTGGACTGTTAAGGAAGTGACATGTGATCTAAAGAAATGGTTCTGCTGGAAAGCACTTGGGGATGAAATGGGTTTTGCATGTATTTAGGAAGATAAACATGTAAAGTGCTTTATTGTGATATACAAAGTATGATATAAAGTGTAAATATAATGAATGTGTAATTAATGAAAGAAATATGGAAAAGGTGTTTATATAATAAAGCAACCCCTACACTTTTAGATAGGTGCCATGGGATCTTTATATCCACCTGAGCTAAAACCAAGTCATGCAGATGGGACCTCAGTTTAACATCACATCTAAAGGATGACACACTTAGGAGTGCAGATCCCCCCTTATACTGCACTGCAATATCATCACAATTGATGCACCAAGTGTGGGAATAGAACCCACAGCCTTCTGCATCAAAGATAAAGTTGCTACCTTTTGCACCAGTGACAATGTACGTTTGGCCACCCACCAAGTTTATGCAGTAGTAGTCTGTATCACATCATCTGGTCACTATAAATAACAGAAAACTGTACAAGGGAAGGTTGCATACCAAAATAAATTTTAATGCAGTTTTCTTTCTGAATGTCAATTATAGTTGAGCAGTAGCTGGCAGCAAAAGATTGATGCTATTAAAGGCTTAGAGTTCAATTTTATTTGCTAATAAAGTGAGTTACCATTCTGATTTTACTCAGGAAATTAGGTAGGAATACCTGAGCTGTGGGGTACATTGCTAGACCTAGTTTGATTTTAGGTTTATCAGCACTGATGAAAAATGTTTTGATGAAGATCAGTTGTGAACTAGGTGTTGGTGCTGGCTAAGATGGGATGTTGGAACAAAAGTGAAATAATCTATATTAGAGATCATCTAACTGTCAGTATACCAGCATGAATAAGTGGATATGAAACAAGGCCGCTAATCCATCCAAGGAATAAACAGACTTCTCAAAACTACTTTTGATTGCCTAATTCTATCTGAAGTGAGATGTTGAATAAATAGACACCCCAGCTTGAAATTAGTTTGGTCACTTTTCCTAATAAGGATTTTTTACCAGGTACTGGACTCCAGGCCACTGGAGAACAAGTAGGGTGGTCACCTGATGGATTTCTGAGAATTTTGTGCAACAACAATAAACAGTGATTTTCTTTTATCAGTTTGTCCCCACTGCCTGCTGATCATGATCCTCCTCCCAGCCAGTGGGGCTTTTCATTCTGTTCATTACTGGCCAAGGGACAGTCAGGAAAAGCGATCATTCAGACATAAGCAGAGGGTCATAATTTTTTAACTTTATGCAGCTGAAACAACCCAGTATGCAGACAGCATTAGTTCATGGGTGGGGTTGTAGAATGGGCTCATCATGAATAATGTCTCCTCTTGTCTGCAAGGGGTTGCTCCCATCATGCAGTCCCACCTCACTCCCAAAGCAGAGGAGGTGGTCTCCCTAGTCTTTAACAGGAAACCGCTCCTAAACTAGTATTGACCTCTACTGTACCCAACCCTCCTACTAACCCCCGCTCCCATGAGAAGAGAGCGGACTACTAAAACCCCCACTCCCATGAGAAGAGAGCGGACTACTAACCCCGCTCCCATGAGAAGAGACCAGACTACTAACCCCCACTCCCATGAGAAGAGAGCGGACTACTAACCCTTGCTCCCATGAGAAGAGAGCGGACTACTAACCTGTTCCCATGAGAAGAGAGTGAACTACTAACCCACTCCCATGAGAAGAGAGTGGACTACTAACCCCCCTCCCATGAGAAGAGAGCAGACTACTAACCCACTCCCATGAGAAGAGAGCGGACTATGCCTCTTCATTACTTCCCTTTGTTTCCTGCCTCCTCCAGTACTGGAAACAATAATTACACTTCAATTACCTGCACACCTGCACATAAAATTAATCGCCATTCATCTGCACCGTAGAGCCAAGCTGATAGGGAGACATCAGCACTCAGTATCTGCAGTGAGTTACTAGAGAAATTAGATGGCAATCTGGTCACAGACCCTCTCAGTAAAGCTCAGTCTGACACTTCAAGAAAGTAGATAATGCTGTGTAAAGTGCTATCCCTTACACAGGTTCAGGGTTCGAGTACTGTTTACAGACATGTTCACTGCTGAACCAGGGTGTTCCCAGTGGCCCATTATCTACAGTCTATGCAGGGTACCAGAGTAAATTCAGCAAACTGTGTGTGAGGAACTGCAGGAGGTGCTAGATCTGGGAGTAGTTAAGAAATCCAGTAGTGTCCGGGCCTCAGTATTAGTGCTTGAACCAAAAACAATTAGACCAGGTGCTGTGTCAACTACTGAAAATTAACAGTCACACAGAATCAGATGCTCCCCATGCCCAGAAGAGATGAAGCTTTGGAGCAGTGAGGTGTTGAAAACTATCTGAAAACCATAGACTTAACCAAAGGTTATTAGCAGGTACCCTTAACATCCACAGCAAGGGATAGGTCAGTTTTTGTTATTCTGTATAGATCATATGAATTCAGATGCCCTCTAGTATGAAAAATGTTACAGTATGTTTCCAGAGTCTAATAAATTGCATCCTGCTAGGATGCAGAAACTGTGCTCCTGTTTACATGGATGATATTGTGGTGTGCAGCTAGTCTTGGCAGAAATAGATTCAACAAGTGAAGGAGGTACAGTGAGTGGCAGCAGTGTACTAGCTGGGTCATTGGGTGGCTGATGGTTAGATCTGTCCAGAGGCTCTTAAGGTGGATGCAATATGGGCATTACCTACCTCTGTTACCAAAGAGCAAGTAAAGGCATTCCTGAAAATGGCCAGGTACTATAGAAAGTTTGTCCTTAAGTACAGTACCATGTCATTACTCCTACAAACCTCGCTCGAAAAGAGAAACAAGATGCAGTTATCTGGACACCAGATATTGAGCAGGTATTCCAGAAGCTGAAGGAAACCTTCTTGATTTGATCAGGCTCAGTTTCCTCAAAATAACACAAAAAATTCAAAGCCAGCTCCAGCAACCTGGAATTCTTTGCTTCAAAATATCAGAAAACTGACACAATTTGACTTTTTCAAAAAAATGTCACCTAGGTGATTCAGAAGGAGATCAGATGTTCATACTTTGTCAAGCTAAGAAGCCAACTAAGAGAAAAAAAATACTTTCTTGCTTGGTAGCCATCTCTGTTGTGTCTATTGCTATATGTTATTGGTTTTGCATTGTATACTAAGTGAGAAGTGAGAGTCTGTTCTTGGTTCTAAGTATTATTCCAGGAGAAACTGAGTGTATATAAATATAGACATAACTTTAATATTCTAATTATTGCAGACTATATGGCAAAGGTCATGTTTAAAAATGGGCATTGTACCAGCTGACCTACCCTATTAGCAGATAGACAGATAGATAAATAAAAATAGACCTCCAGTACTAGTCAGCCTTGTGAAAACCAAGAATGTATTGTGACAGAGGTTGTTTGAAACTATGGTTTGGGAGATGTGCTTAGCCAGGTTTCTATAAAGAGAAAAGAATACACCATGGTATATCCTAATCAGAGACTCCAGCCAAGGGAAGAATCATAAATGTCCAAGGAGAAAGCATCATTGAGTTTATTCATAGTTCATAAAGAAGCACTAGGCTTGCAGACCATTTTAAGTCTAGCCAAATTCCCTTCCAGAGGAAAGAATCGAACTCTGTACCTTGTGTCTCTGATGTAAAAACAACCATTATACCATCCCTCAACCCCTATACCAACCCTCAATCCCTCTAAACGTTTCACCCCACCTATACAGTAAAAAGTTCACAGATAATAATAATAATAATAACAATAATAATAGTAATAAATACCTTGAAATTATCACACTGAGCTTGTGGGAAACATGGTCAGCTGCATATACAATGTTTGGGATTGCAGTCCTACAACATACAATAAATCAATGAAGTGGTATCATTAATGCAAATGCAGATGGACTATCAAGACAGGGAACTGGTTAGCACAACTATGGAAAATATATATTCTCACTAAGTTAGGTGGTCTAGAAGGAGGAAGAAGTGTCAAATAATATATGTTTTCTTGGATCAGAAATGATAAATAGCTGTGTATTTCATTAAATGTGAAGAATGAATTATTGTTTTAATAAATGGAATTGTTTATTATAATTTGTAGTTGGTTATTGTGCCAGGCTCACTGTTTCCTTCATAAACTGGATTACCGCTCTGTGGAATAGAACTCTCTAAATGTTCTAACAGTGGGTTTTTATTGGTGTTTGGGTCCTAACCTCTGCACAGTGCAATAATTCAGAGCTGGCGCTGTCATTTTCTTACTTTCTGTGTATGTTATTTTGACTGGAAATGTAAACTTCCTTGCAAGACACCAAGCCAGAGCTGCTGCTACTGTCCTTTTCTAACCATTTGTCTGGAACAGTTATTTTGGTTTCAGAAGTTTTAACTCATGGAGAGCAATAAAGTAAGAATTCCTGAATCATAGACTTGTTTCAATTTATTTCAATCCTCAGGCTTCAGCTATATAGCATAAATAATTGTAAATACAAATAGTAGAAGGCACTGTGCTCAGACTGAAGTGAGTGAAATCCTGGCATGTCAACAATTGTATCCCTGTTTTGTAGTTCACAGTGTACACTTACATGGGTATGAAAGTCATAAACTAAGGCAGTGATGCTGATTTAAGTTCCACATCTCATACTCCTAGATTATTTAGCAATATTGTGCTTGGGATTTAAGGCCTGTACCCTTTGTACATCACTTATTTTGCAATAGCAGTAGGGATTCAAACTTTGTCCATCCATCACTTAAACTGGAAACAGCAGTGAATGTGTGTATCTTACCCCAGTTAGTCATGGCAAGTTACTTAACTTAACCAAGGTCAAACCTTACACCTTTAATACATTACCCTAGAGCCTGAATCATCCACACCAACTATCAAATTGTCATCAACAGGTGCATTTTCAAGGACTGTTGAGTTTCACTGCATTTTCAAAGAATGTTGAGTTCCAGTACATTTTCAAGGACTTTTGAGTTTCTGTACATTTTCAAGGATTGTTGAGTTTTGATGCATTTTCAAAGAATATTGAGTTTCTGTATATTTTCAAGGAATGTTGAGTTTCAAGGGAAGAAAAATGTGTTATTGCTCATGCTTAGTCTGTTTTAAATGTGTAACTGTTTTGTTTAGCAAATGATGATCATCAGTGTTTGTGCTATAAATTTTGAAAACAGTGTTAGTGGTACAATAGGTTGCATACTTGCCTTTCATGCACCAGGTTCTGGGTTCTACTCCCAGACTACGTAGATTGAGTGTTAACATTGCTGTGCCCTTTAATAGGGGGATGTGGGTACTGCACTCCTGAGTGTGTCCTTTTTGGATGGGATGCCTAGTAACTAGGAACCTGTTGCTATTTGACAACCCTACCCTATTGCAGCATTATCAGCTTACCTTTTTTAAATGTAACATGGGGAATATTTTTTCAAGGGCAGCAGGCACTGAATTTGTACAAAAAACACTGAAACACAATGTTGTTTGCCAGAAGCAGCTTCTTCATTAGTTACCTATTTAATGTGAAATTATTCAGATGATTTTTACTTCTGCAGAGATTGTGCATATTGACTGATATTGGTGGATTGTAATCATAGAAGTTTGAGAGCCTTTTTGTGGTTCAAATTTTCTGTAATGGGTAGTTTTGTCATTCATATATTTTGTTTCATTGCTTACTGGAAGAAATGTTCAAACCTACAAAGGGTGCTAAATTAATACAATAAGGATGGTGCTTCAAGGAACATGTGCATGTGTTCAAGGTCCTAAAAATGTGTGCAAGGGGTGCCTGGTTTGAAAACAGCCCAAAGATAAACATGATCCATCACTAGCCAGATGCATTTTCTTTGAATGTGAGTTTCAATGCCATTTCAGTGATTGTGAGTTTCAAGGGCAGACAAGTTTACTGCTCATGCTAACTCTGTTTTCATTGTGAGACTGTATTGTTTTGTTTAGCAAATGGCTGTCAGTGTTTGTGCTATAAAATTTGAAATAAAATGTTTAAATATATTTAATCATTGTAGACATAAAGAAGAAAATAATATGCATGCTGACAGGTCTTAATAGTGTTTATGGTAACTGGGGAGAAATAGCCAAGTAATGTGACACTGGAATGGCTGGGAAGGTTACTTCCAGGAGGGGACCTGCTGTGATGGGGGGCCCTGATTCATTACTCTGCCTAGGGCCCCATTTGATTATGATCTGGCTTTGCTCATCTGTCACAGAAGGCACAAGCTTTTCCTGAATATATCCTAAAAACTTCTCATCAAATTCACTCCCCACTTCATCCACCCCAGTGTGAACAATTGCTTTAGTATAGGGATGACACTCAGTTAAGGACTTTATGCTTAAAATACATAACTTGGAGATGATGCAAAAAATCAGAGCCTTGACTGTTTTAAGTATGTATGTGCATGTCTTGTTATCTGGGTAGTTGAGCCACACAAGGACCTTTTTCAGCCACATTCAGGCCACTGGTTATTTCAAGTACATAGTCCCATATATATATATATACATATGTATAAAAAAGTATATATATTTAATATATATGTGTGTGTATATATATATTATATATATATATATATATATATATATATATATATATATATATATGTGTGTATATATATATATATATATATATATATATATATATATATATATATTATATATATATACATATCTATATATATATATATATATATATATATATATATATATACACACACACACAAAATCTACAGTTGTTTTCATTAGAGACACTAATACCAGACATATATCAATTATCTCACACTGGTCTAGCCAGATATACAGAACCTGGTGCAAAGAGTTATACAGGCATTATGTCAGATGGTTGGCTAGACAGTTATTTTTGATGTACATAGTACTTAACATGCTTTTGTTGGCTGTGACAGTTACATTGTTTCATGTATTTACTAGAACATTGATACATGAATGTTGGTATATTAATAGGTTTAAACATTGTTGCTGTGATTTAGAGAATATGATTTAGAGAGTAGAGCTCAAACAGAGCTCCTCATTAGCAGTCTTCAAGAAAAATCTTGATGATTGTATGGGAAATAGGAAATACACCCTGGGGATCACTTCTGTGTCTCTGCTCAACAGGGGCACAGGAAAATAATTTTCTTGGGTGGCAAAAGCCAGGGTACCTTTTTGGCTAGGCTTATATAGGCCCTAGGGCTAATAGCCTAGTACCTACCCATGAACCTATGAACCTATGTAACTGAACTTATGACTTGAAAAAGCTAGTTGTACATATGACTTGAAATTTCTAAACATTATGTTATTGTTAAAACAAAAGAAAATATATACTAGGTCTAAAAGATGGTTCAACACAAAACAAAATGTAGCAAAAAATAAAAAGAAGAACTGACTAGCAAGGCTATCCAACATACAATTTATTGATCAGCACTTTCAGGATCTAGGCCCTTCATCAGATCATAAAAACTAAGTTGACATTAAAAACTTAAAACTCATCACTTATACCAAAATAGGCAATCACAGTAAACAATCAACAAACCAATCAAAGACAATTAAAATTAAAATTAAGTTATTTAATTCCTGAACACATATAAGCTCCTCTTCACCAGTCAACACGGCTTCCGCCCACACCACAGCACAACTACTGCTCTTCTCTCTTTTGCTAATCAGGTTAACCAGCAAAGAAACAATAATTATGGATCTGCTATTATTTTAGGTCTCTCCAAAGCTTTCGACATGGTCTCACACACAAAACTATTAGATGCTAAAACCTCCCTATCCTTTGGCCCCTCTGCCATCTCCTAGATGAAAAACTATCTCTCAGGCAGACAGCAATGGCAAGGTGAACTATCTCCTCTATTTCCAACTACCATAGGTGAACCACAAGGCTCAATCCTGGGCCCACTACTTTTTTTCTATATTCACAAACAATCTACATACCGCCACCCAGCAGGCCACACTTATACAGTATGCAGATGACTCAACGCTTATCTGCTCAACCCCATCTCTGACCACCCTGCAGCAGCTGACCCAAGAATCTTTTAGCTCTGTTGAAGGTTGGCTCACTGACATCCAACTTATTCTAAACCCCAATAAGACTAATTACTCCTGTTCACTCCTAATAAATCTAAATCTACTCCCCTAACTTTCTCTATCACCTCTAGAAATGGCACTGTTATCTCTCCTATGGCCCATACCAAGCTCCTTGGCGTAGAAATAGACAAAAATCTTCTCTTTGATGTCCATATTGCTCAGACCATCCAAAAAGTCCATAAAAATGGGAATGCTTTATAGACACAAGAATTTTCTCACAGACAAAGCGCGAATCACCTTAGCTCAAACTCACCTACTGTCCACCCTTATGTATGCAGCACCAATCCTGACCCACATTAGAAAAACCGACTTGACAAAATTGAGTCATGTTATAACAAAGTTGCCAAATTTGCTAACAACTCTACCTTCAGAACCCATCACTGCCAGGCACTTACGGATATTCAATGGCTAGAATTTCCTCAAATATTCATCTACAAACAGCTAGTCAGTGCCTTCAACATCCTGAAGTACCCTGACAAAACTCCAGCTCTACAACAACTACTTTCCCACTATTCTACTAATCGCCCACTTTGTTCTACCAATAAATCTCTCCTCTGTATAACTAGTGCCAACAATACTGCAGGGAAAGCTCTATACTCTCATACCATAACTAAAAACTGGAATAACCTCCTCTCTTCTATAACTTCTTCTACTATCACCCAATTCAAAAAATCACTCAAACCACACCTGAGGAAAACCTGGATTTGCCCATGTAAAGATGACTGGATTTCTAATTCCGCTTTGCCTCTTTCCTAATTTTCCTAATCTCCCTACTGTTGAAATAACACAAGATTATAAGGTCTAGACTTGTAAACTTGTAATTATTTCATACCTTATTGGGACAGTTTAAGCTCACCATTGTTATTATGCATGTCTTCGTGCTATCATTGTTTCTTTGTCTATTTTTGTTACTTTATCAAATTGTGGAGCTTTTCTCCCCAGGCCTCCACTGAAAATGGACCTGGTCCAGTTGGATTATCCCAGTTAACAAATGTAAAATAAATAAGTAAAAAATAAATAAAATAAAAGCAAATGCAAAATATCAGTGCAACAGTCTCTTAGCTTTTAAAAGCAGTTTTAAAGGGAACATGACATTAAGCCCACAGTCCCTGTCTGCTTGTAACTTGACAAACCATTTAGTTTCAGCAATCTCAGTTGCATTTTTAATATCACCACCTCTCAAACTTTTCTTAATTAATTGCAATACTAAAAATCTAAACGAGTGTGTTGAAAAGGCAAGAGCATGCTTAGCTAGAGCATTGCTAACATTAGCATTACACGTCTCAAAGATGCTCCAAAATGCACTCTTTCAATGAGCAATTGGCCTTAACAACATAAAATGGGTACATACATTGCAAACAGCTTAGCAGCCTAAATTAGTACTCTTGCAGTCAGCATAAAGTTTATTTAGATATCACTTTCAAGTCAATGGATGGATAGAAAAGTTCTCCTAAGAAATCACACTGCATGCACTACATATTCGACAAGGAAAAGTCCCAATTCTCATAGACACTCTTAAATTCCCTAAACGCATGGGGCCGTAACAAAGTTGCCTTTTTAAAGAAAGTGCACTTCTGAAACAAAAACGTGGTTGTTCTCCAATAATCTGTCTAATACCATCATCAGTAATCAGACCTGTCCAATTCCTTTTGATGGCCTCACAGACAAGATTAATATCACTAGAGTATGTCAGAGTGATCTAAGGTCGAAGTTAAGTAGCTGAACGTTGGAACAAGGGATCACTAATATCAGGAACCCTACCAGACAAATCAGGTCGAACAGCTAGTTGGTTCTTCTTTTCATTTTCTGCTACATTACGGTCCTGTTAATTACGCATAATTGCATACCTGAACAGTATATTGGAGTTTTCTGCATCTGCATATTGTTCATTCATTAGTATTTGGGGGACTGAACACATGCGACCATGTATTTTTATAGACATATGTACACTGCATAGTTAGAATAAATGTTTCTCTTGGCTTAATTTCTCCAAGTCTTTTGAGCTTCTAATACCATGATATAGGTTCATAGGTTCATAGGTTCATACTAGGCTATCTACCCTAGGGCATTTATAAGCCTAGCCAGAGTGTGTTTGGCTTTCGCCACCCATTTTAAATTAATTTTGCTATGCCCTTTTTCGAGGTTAATATACTGTGCCTCTGTCTAACAGTGACACAGAAGTGATACCTGGGGTAAACCTACAATCTCCCATCCACTCATCAAGATTCCTCTTGAAGAGAGTCAATGAGGGACTGTGCCTAACCTGGACTGGGATTTTATTCCAGAGTGATGGGAGCCTCTGGGTTATGAATCTGTCCCTCCAAGCATGTCCTATTTATTTCAATGCTGAGGTTTAAGTCCCTCGAGCACGTAGCTCGATGGGATTTGGATTTTCTGAGGTGCAGCATGTCCATTAATTCCGGGTTGGACATGGCTTTATATGTCAGGCACAGATCGCCTCTGAGCAGGCGGTATGCCACTGAGTAGTGCTGGAGTTTCTTTAACCAGGCAGCATACGGCATCTGTTTGAGCCCTTTGATACTCTTGGTGAGGTACTTTTGGGGTCTTTCCAGTTGCTGCAGGTGTCTGGTAAGGTACATCCCAAAAGGGGCATTGTACTCAATTATGGGCCTGATGAGGGATGAGTAAAGAGGCACGATGACCTCCCCTGATCTAGATGTGAATCCCTTCATGATTAGGTGGGCTATATAAAATGTTTTTCTAACCACTTTGGCCACGTGGTTGTCAAATGAGAGATTGCTATCAACTTGGGTCCCCAGGTCCCTAATTACTTCTTCTGTACTTAATGGATTACCACCTATGTGGTAATTTGTGGGCACTTTGTTTTTGCCAAAGGGGATGACTATACACTTTTGGCGTTTAGCTTGAGGCCATGGCTCTGGCACCAGTTGCCTGTTTCTATGAGGCCCTTTTGGAGGATGCTTGTGTCAGCTGGAGAGTTTATTATGGTGCCCAGTTTGCAGTCATCTGCGAACTTGGTCAGCCACAGTCCTTCCATGTTGGCCTGTACAAATATATACCGAACAAGAGAGGTCCCAAGACTGAGCCTTGTGGGATGCCACTTGTAACTGGTTTGGAGTCTGACATGGCTCCAGCTATTCTAACCATGTGGGTTCTGTCCTTGAGCCAGTTTGCAACCCATCTAGTGACATAGGGGTTTATATTTAAGCTGGTGAGCTTATCTATAATGCCCAAGTGGGGTATTGTATCGAAGGCTTTTGCGAGGTCCAGGTAGGCTGTGTGGACCACCTTCCCCTTGTCAATGGCCTTGGTGAATGTTTCAGCACTACCAGGTTATACCTCATACCATGCTTTTTGGCCCCAAAACTTGGACCGAACCACAAAAGGAGGGGGAGTATCAATATTCATCAAAGATACCCACACCTCCAGGTTGGTGGCACAGCACGAAGCATCAGAGACTATCCATGTGCAACTAACAGTGGGTAAAACTGCCTTCCAGTTTATAGCCTGCTACAGACCACCCTCCCAAACCCAGGAACCCCACTTGGCCTTCCTGAGAACACTGGAAAATATGAAGGTCTCTCCAAACACCATTATATTGGGTGACTTCAACTACCCAACCATAGACTGGGAGCATTACTCTAGCTCCAACACCCTAGCCCAAAGGTTCCTAGAATTTATAAACTCAAATGCTATGGAACAACTTGTTACCACTCCCACAAGAGGGGAAAACATACTGGACCTGATCATCACCAACATGGGGACTCTATGCTCCAGACCAGAAGTGTATCCCTCACTGGTAAGATCAGACCATAAACTAATCTCACTGGATATTCACATCCCGACCCCACCCCATGCCCAGAAAACCACAGTAAAAACTTCTCTAAAGCAAATTTCACACTCCTCAAAACCGAGGTGGAATCCTTCAAAGCCCCCGGGCCTGTGGATAATACGGGCCAGACCACAAAATCCTTTATAAACGCATTCTATGAACACCTTCAGGAATGCATGGATCATGCAATCCCAAATAAAACCAAGACCCAATCCACCAAAGGCAGACGTCCTGTCTGGTGGACCCCAGCCATAAACAAACTATACAATAGAAGGAGGAAGCTACTACATGACAGAGCAAAATCCCAAAAAGGGAAGGTATCTCTGATCAGTATTAGCAAAAACTGCACTCATAAAATCTTCTAAGGCCAGCTTCGAGAGAAAAATTGCACAGGACACTATGGATAATCACAAGGCTTTCTTTAGTTATGTTAGGAACCTGGGTGGGAATTCCCAGATATGCTCAGAATTAGTCCAAAATGACAAAAAATACACCAAACCCACAGACATTGCCAACATCCTAGCTGACAGGTTCAGCGCAAACTTCTCCGCCCTCCCCACCAAAAGGGCTAATATCTATCCCAGCAGAGTGCTGCCCCCCTGACATCTCAGATGCTCAGGTAAGAGCTGCCCTCTCCAAAGCAAGAAATACAGCATCAATGGGACCAGATGGTGTCCCGGCCTACATGAACTCCAAGAAGAGCTAAACCCAAACCTAAAACTACTGTTCAATCTCAGCCTTACTACAAGATATGCACCCAAAGAGTGGCGTACAGCAACAGTGGTCCCTCTCCACAAAGGTGGTGCCTCAACAGATCCTGGAAACTATCGCCCCATAAGTCTCACTAGCCTGGTCTGCAAAGCTATGGAAAGGATCATCATGGACCTTATAAATAAAGATATTGGGGACCTACAGACACTGGATCCTACCCAGTTCGGCTTTGTTAAGGGTAGATCCTGCCTCTTAAACCTGGTCGATTTCTTTGAAACAGTCACCAAGGTCATTGACAAGGGGAAGGTGGTCCACACAGCCTACCTGGACCTCGCAAAAGCCTTCGATACAATACCCCACTCGGGCATTATAGATAAGCTCACCAGCTTAAATATAAGTCAGGGTATGATTACAGTTTATGTTTCTCTATATTACACAAGGGGCGATACTTCCTTATCCAGTAAAATTTCACAAAAATCCAAGGCAAAATATTTAAAACAACTGTGGCATGACTCTGGGCACTACATTTTCCATAAAGCACAACAACTGTTCAGTCTTCTACTGACTCCTTTCTTATATTTGCTACTCCCCAAAAAAATTCCACTGTCATTTAAAAGTCATCGACATTGTTGGCCCTTCTGCCTGGGATACAGTAATCTTGTCGATTAGAGTAATTAAAATCATGAATACTTTAAAGAGACTTCCTGGGTTGTGTCATGCTGCTGACAGACAATAGATTGTACTGCTTCCAGTTCTGATAATTTAAAGTTATATTTGTTTGTTTGTTATGAGCAGAGAGAAACTATTGACTCTCGTATTATACTATTCAATATTGAGGGCAAAGAAGAAACTGAATTTTTCATCTAAAAAAAATTCTGGCTTTGTTACAGTGAGGTTAAGGTCAACCACATCGCTACAGTGGATGGCCCAGCATCCATTATAACTCAGAAAAGACTCAACTGATGCACAGCTAGTGGGTACATTTCAGGAACTGAAGGTGGGTATCCATTTTAGGTTCATAGGTTCATATGTGTTTACTAGGCTAACAACCACAAGGATCTTTTTAAGCCTAGCCATGCATCCCAAATCTCTGACAAGTTCTGATACCCTTGATAAGTGTAAACATGGGCCTGGGAGATGAGCCATTTATAGGTTACCTGTTTGCATCAGAGACATAGGTTCCAAACCAGGGATGAATTTCCAGTTTCCCATCCAGTTATCCAGGTTGCACTTGAATTGGGTTAGGGAGGAACTCTGCTTCACATGGATAAAGAGTCTGTTCCATAGATGGGGTAGTCTCTGGGATAAATACGTATCTCTCCAGCAGGTGCTATTTATATCACAGGCAAGGCTTAAGTCTTTAGAATGGGTAATGCTGGTACTGTTTGTTTTGTGGATATGCAGGAGGTCCATCACAGTGGGGTATGACAGTGCCCTGTATGCCAGGCATAGATCTCCCCCCTCAAAAGCCTGTAGGAGACAGAATACAGGGATAGGGCCTTGAGGCAATTGGCATAGGACATATTACTTATGTCCTGTATTCTTTTAGGGAGAAACCTCTGTGGTTCCATTGTGAAACAATATTTTGACTTGAAAATTGCTATTAAATAAATGCCAATTCAAGTTTCTGACTTAGAAACTGAGATTACACTTGTACACATAGCTGCTATAAGAGAAAAATCAAACCGAATTGATGCTTTTGGTCAGAAAACTCTTACAACACCCTTGCCAGATGCTCAAGATGGCCTTCCTGACAACAAAGAAGGAGTTTGTCTGGTTTCCTTTTTTATTGGCCTGGTTACTAAATTCTTAAGCTTTGTGGAACTAAACTATGTTTTTTGCACGTAAAATGGACTTATAGATATTTACAATGGGATCATAATTATATGCCACCTAAGGCCACAGGACCATCTCCAAAACCTTGCAAAGGTGTGACACGATATGTTCCCTACCATGACAAATAGTTAATGTCTAGATTTTCAGGAAAAATGGCTCCAGAAAAAAATACCTAGAGGTCCATATAAGGTCCGCTAATATTTTTTGTTACCAGTACTAGGTCAGGATGATTTGGCAGTTTCATAATTTGCTGGAGAAGAGAATCATGAATGTCATACTATAGTGCTCTGCAAGGATAACGATTAACATGGACGCCAAAACGGAGTTGGTTAAGGGGTTAGATATTTCACTACAGTTTATAATGCAACACTAAATTATGGAGGTAACCGCTGAGATGGTATGGCAAGAAGCTTGACTTTCCAGATTCTCTGAGTCTTAATGAATATATTTTGTGAGAAGAACAATCACCTGGAAAACGTAAATCCAAAGAAAGATTGGACACAGGTATTTACCTGCTCTTTGGCAACATGGTTTGAACAGTGAGGCAATGCAGATCAGTAGATTCAACTGCAAACAGAATGACTTTGTCTTAGTATATTCTGAACTTCAGCACAGGACATTTACCAGCAAGCCCCATGTTGGAGTTCAAATGTACAAAAATATTGTTTTATTCTTTATACAGCTTTTCAAGATAAGTGATATTTGCTCTGTCTTACTTTACTAGCATATCTCTAACTCCTGATTTTGATAAGATTGGGTAACATACAACTGGTGTGCACTAGTCTGCCTTTTTGAAATCATTGCTTATTTAGGATTTGAGAAGAAATTGTAATAAAGTAACAGCAAGCTGAAGAAACTAAATGGCAATGTATAACGTTCTTGTGCATTTGGTTATGACAGCCCTCATTTTCATCAAGAAATGTAGAATCTTTTCTTTCCACCTACATCTCAACCACTTAGAGCAAGAAATCTGGACAAAGCCATCAATAATAGGGGACAGAGGCCCAAAAATAGGGACACTTTTTAGATGTTGCTCTTGCAAACTTAGAAAATTTATAGAATAACAGGTTTTGCATTACATTAATTTTCTGAATGATTTGAAGTCTGAAACTCAAATGTCTACAGAAACAACAAATTGTTCAAACAACGAATAACTTCCAAATGCACACAATTAAGAACGCTAAAGTCCACGAACTCCAGTTGGTGATGATACTACACTGCTACAAACGCCAGCACAAATGTCTGCCATTATTTTCTGACTTTAACCATTAATGCTTTGCCAGTGATTTGCCAGAAAATCACAATTTCATGCATAATGGACTAAATATCTGGGCATTCTGCTAAAATCTGTATAGTTGAGAGGCATTTTCCACTGTGGAAAATGACAAACAGTTATAGCATCATTCATCTGCAAGAATGTGACTCAAAGATTCACTCAAGTGAGTTAAAAAGTGCAACTCCTCAGATTGGCCAATACTGTATTAACTGCTTTCTGAAGAATGTTTGAAAATCTGATTAACAGTTCACAGTTAAAATGGCATGATTTTTAATATTCCTTACTTTTGTCAACCATTCTTTCTGATACGTAATTAAACTAAGTAATTTGTTACAAGCTCATTTGACATAATATTGTGGTTATTTCATATAGTGCAGCTTGTTCCTGGCCAGTCCTCTCAGTAGTTTGCATTTTCCTGGCCTCTAAATTTTGACAACATTGGTAACAGGATTGCTTAGGTTAACTTGGAGACTTGGGAAGCAGTCGAACTATATACTCTGCACACAATTTGTTTTCTTCTTAGACTTTGCATGCCATTT